>NC_142947.1:10435535-10503035 GCF_046866305.1 Octopus bimaculoides
GCCAGATGAGGACAGATATCCGTCGAATGTAAATAATGTAAATAGTGAAGTTAGCAGATGCCAACAATATTATCAACTGGAAGAGCAATTAAGGTAGCTTTCTCGAGAAAAGTTTGATACTTATTCTCCCTGCAGCTTCGTATGGTGTGACAATGTGAAATGAAGTGTCCTGCAATTAAGTCAGTGCACAATTTTAATTGGGTAAATTAATAAAGAAGAAAAATATTGCTGTTGGCTTACTGAAATATCGATTCTGGTCATTATCAGCAATGCTATTTTATAAAATGTCTTCCAAGACCCTAAGTTTTACTTTTCACTCCCACAGTGGAAATAATAATTGATAGCTGAAGACCAATCGGTAAGAATAGCCAGCTCTGAAAGTTCCTCTACAAAATGACAGCCTTTTGCATGATTAAATGTAATCATGTGTATTGTATGTGTGGTTTCATCTTGAAGCACATCTGCTCATTCCATCATTACAATCCATTATATAGTCTCAGTTGCTGCTGTATGTTAATTTAAAATGCATATTTTTTCGGAGGCACCAGGTGAGTCGAATTCACTTAACTAAAATTCTTGAAGGTGGTGCCCCAGTATGGCCACAGTCTAATGACTGAAACAAGTAAAGGATAAGATATCAGAATATTACATTATCCATGTGCTCTTTTTTGTTTTTATAAAATGGTATGTTGTGGTTTAAGAGGGATTTGGCTGTTGTTTCAAGCAGAGTGAATGATTTCTTAGAAGTCCGCAAGCTGGCTCCCACCTGTAACTCATGTGTCCAGCACCTGTAGATATGAAATTACATACAATCGTTTAATCTCTTCCAGAAGTGTATTATTACATTTCGGTATCTTATGTCAAATTAAAAACCACACCCCACAGCTCTTATAAAATATCTTAATCCAACATGTTACCAATCAAATCAATAAGAAAAGCCTGATGTGGTTACTCAAATCTCCTGGAAATAACAACCAAATCTCTTAAGAATTTCTTCTACTGTCTTAAAAAAATATATGTAAAGGACACATTGGATAACATAACCCTATGGAAGGAGGGAAACCAGATTGGATGGCCACAACTGGAACACATTTGATCATCACAGTTCTGGATTTGGGTTGCCCTGGGACTAAACAATAACAAATCCTTCCTGAGTTATATAGACTCATAGAGCTGGCTTCCAGGGTTTCTATGGTGCATATGTCCGGCATGCTAGCTTAATAATAATTCCTTCTAGTTTTGGCACAAGGCCAGTAATTTTGAGGTGGTAGGTAGGAAATCAATTACATTAACCCTAGTGCTCGAAAGGATGAAAGGGAAATTTGACTTTTCCAGGACTTGAAATAGGTGTACAAAATGTCAGATCAAATTCCAGACAACATTCTATCCAACACTAATGATTAAGTAAATCCTAAAAATAACAATAATAATTGTTTCTAAATTTAGGCACAAAGTCAACAGTTATGAGGAGAGAAAGAGAGAGAGTTAGTCATTTACATCCTCTGATATTCTTTTATTCGTGTCAGTCATTTGGCTGCGACCGTGCTGGAGCACTGCCTTTAGTCGAACAAATCAACCCTAGGACTTATTCTTTGTAAGCCCAGTACTTATTCTATCGGTCTCTTTTTGCCGAACCGCTAAGTTACGGGGACGTAAACACACCAGCATCAGTTGTCAAGCGATGTTGGAGGGACAAACACAGACACACAAACATATACACACACATACATATATATATATATCCACATATATACGAGCTTCTTTGAGTTTCCATCTACCAAATCCACTCACAAGGCTTTGGTTGGCCCGAGGCTATAGTAGAAGACACTTGCCCAAGGTGCCATGCAGTGGGACTGAACCCCGGAACCATGTGGCTGGTAAGCAAGCTACTTACCACACAGCCAGTCCTGCGCAGTTAGTTAATATTATGTTTCCATATAAGAATACATACAACTAGAGTCAAGGAAAAGATGGTTGAGAGCCAAGAAGTAAGACAGGTCTTGTCTCACATGCAGTGATTCTCAACCCTTTGATTACCATTTTACTCTGGGGGACCCCCATAGCCATTTGATATTTAAATACTAGTTTTACAGATACTTCTTTCAAAAATTCCTATTTTGTTTTTCAAACATTAAAGAAACGTAGCTGTTTCTTGCAATAAATACATCCAAATAAAAATTGTTTTCATGGACCCCTGGGGGGGGGGATCATATAGGGCCCTGGCTGAGGGCCGTTGGTCCAATAATGTATAGTTTAAAATACAGGCTGCAAGTGAATTTGATTTTGTCATATGTTCAAACAGAAATGGTAAGAGTTTTTTTTTGTTTGCTTGATCAGTAATGAGGTTTTCTGTGGAAGGAAGGCAAACGCTTTTATAAGCTTCAGCTGTGTATAGACTTACCCTGACCCCCCCCCCCCCCTCCTGTGCCCTTGTATCAGGTTTCTGCAACCATATTTATCTGGCTATTGATTTGATTTTGAAACTAACAAGATAACAGTAGAGGGAAGTTAGAGATAGGTAGATATAGATAGATAGATAGATAGATAGATAGATAGATAGATAGATAGATAGATAGGGGAATGATATGATAAAATAGAAAATAGAAGACATTAAAGAACAAGTGAAAAGGTAAACAATAAGAACAAGTGAAAAGGAAAACAACAGGACAAAGAAGGTGGGGGAGAAAGAAAGAAAGGAAAGAGGATGAAGAAAATGAAAAGTAAAACAATGACAGAATGAAAAAAGAATATGACAAGAGGAAAAGACAGCAATAGAAGACTTGGTAGTGGTGGTGGTGGTGGTGGTGGTGGTGGTGGATTTTGTCATGATGTGGGTGGAAGATTTGGTGGTGGTTGTGGGTGTGGCAACAGGCATGAACATTAGAAAAGAAAGGAGAACAACAGCCCCATTAGATAAAGAAACAAACACCTAAAGAATACAGGGAAGGTAAAAACAAGTTAATATAAAATAATAAAAACAAATTTGAAATGTAGGGGTTTGGGGAACAGTAGGAGTTGATAAGGACATGAGAGAAAGGACAAACCTGATTGATAATAATAATAATAGAAATGAATTGATGGTAAGAAGACCAGAAGGGAAGAAAAAGACAACGAAAGAAACATAAGACTTATAAGGAGAATTATAATAATAAGGACACACAGTTTATAGGTTTAGAGAAAACCTATCCACACTAGGCTGGACAGTAATCAATACAACATATTTCTTATAGAAAGGGGAAACGGTAAAATTATCTCCCAACAACTATAAATCAGTAAGAAAGTGTCAGCTATAGCTAGGCTGATTGAACTCTGGTTTCCATCAGTAAGTTTGTACTTGATTAACCATAGAGACTTGGTAGAGCTTTAGAAGTCTGCCAGTGGAAGTGGACCCAGAACTCCGATTAGCTGGCTTTTCACACCAACTCTAGTGCTTATAATGTAACATTATATTTTTAAGTTGAATGTACTTGAAAGAGCATCTCTCTCTCTCTCAAGTACTGTCCTTTTCACTAAACTAAAACATGTGGTAGATGATAGAAAAAGGATTAAATTTAACGCTATGGGAAAAAGAAACAGGCGCAGGAGTGGCTGTGTGGTAAGTAACTTGCTTCCCAACCACATGGTTCCAGGTTCAGTCCCACTGCGTAGCACCTTGGCCAAGTGTCTTTTACTATAGCCTCAGGCCGACCAAAGCCTTCTGAGTGGATTTGGTAGACGGAAACTGAAAGAAGCTCGTATTATATATATATATATGTGTGTGTGTGTGTGTGTGTGTGTGTGTGTGTGTGTATTTCTGTGTCTCCCCACCACTGCATGACAACTGACGTTGATGTGTTTACGTCCCTGTAACTTAGCGGTTCAGCAAAAAAGACCAATAGAATACATACTAGGTTTGCAAAGAATAAGTCCTGGGACCGATTTGTTTGCCTGAAAGCAGTGCTCTAGCATGGCCACAATCAAAGGAGGGTAGGTTCTTAATTAAAACCATCATGTGTTAGGAGAAAATTTCATGTAAAAAGCAATATATTTATTGGGATGAGTTCATTTCCTTCCATTGACAAAGGAACTAAATATGTGAAGTGTTGCTGTAAATGCCTTCAGAAGACCCATGGGGCCATAAGAACTGGTGTTTAATTTCTATTTCATAATATTAACCCTTTTGATACCAACCCAGCTGAAAGCGCTTCTGGCTCTGTAGTACAAATGTCTTATGTCTTGTTTTCTCGTAAGTTTTGAATTAAAATCTTCCACCAAACCTTAGTCACAATATATGTTCCTAACACTAGCTTAATGATAACTAAGCTATTTTGCTAAATTTGGCCGCTGTCCAATGACTGAAACAGGTAAAAGATAAGAGATGAATTACAATTTACAGAATAACCCAAATGTTAAAGAGTTAAGAAGAATCTCTCCCCCAACCTTAACCTCACCTCCCCCTGTCAAACAGAATGCTAGCTCTATCTAAAAATACTCACATGCTAATTGACATTTTTTTCTTTTTGACCCAGATAAATTTAAAGTGTCAAATATTAGAACAAAAGTGAGAAGACTTAGAAATAGGCTAAAGGTCAAGTCAGGTCAGGTCAACACTTAAAAAAACTAGTGGCAATCTGCTCTTTTGTTTATAGTGATGTCATGGTTGTTACACTTGCTTGCTGCCTGACACAGCTTTCACACTTGCTTCTCTCACATGCTGGGTTCAACTTAACTGTAATGGTGTTGTACCACACAGATGTATAATGAGAGACAATGAGCTAGATATGGGCTTCATCTATGATCCCCAACTGGGGTTCATATAAGGTTTTTGTTGCTAAAATTTAAGTGCAATAAACTTGTTCCAAAGAAATATTAGCTGATTTTTCATACTTTCCAAGGGTAAGCAAACAGGAAATAACAGTTGCTACCCAAGGACAAAAATCATGTTATACAGTGGAATCACAGATGTTTGGCTGAAGCAACAATTTATGAAAGGACCTTTACATATTTTCTCAACAAATCCATTATTCTGCTTCTGCTAGTTTCTCCCCCCCCCCCTCTCTCTGTTCTTATTAAAAAGCAATTATCTTTTGTTTACTGGTGACAAGCTCATCCTTTGTTTGATATTTTAATTATTATTCCATCAAATGCGTTTCTTATAATGTATATTTATTAAGTATATCCTGCTTAATTCTATTCTCAACTCAGCAGACTTCATTATTATTATTATTAATTCCTTTTTTTCCTTTTCAAGAGCTACGTTTTTCTTTTCAACGCCCGAGATCACAAAAGATGTGAATGGTAATTAGAACCATGAAAATTTAAGTCATCATCTTCTCATGCTTCTTGTCTTTGTTAAACATAACATAAATGTATTTTCAGACATCTAGGGTTTTTGTCACACACACACACACACACACGCAAATATTCACACAACTTGTGATTAATTTAATAATTTGGTAGTATGTGAGAAAAGCTATTTAAAGATAATCCATTCATTAATATTTATTAATGCAATTTCTAATATAATTCTGGAGTATTGATAAGTGATGGTGACGGTGGTGGTGGTGGTGGCAATGATGATGATGATAATGATGATGGTGATGGTGGCATTCACTGTCATAATACAGAATATGCTGTTGCTTCTGCTTTATGTATCTGCTATCAGTTACTTGTATCAGTCATTGGACCACAACCATGCTGGGGTACTGCCTTGAAGGGTTTACTTGAACCAATCGACCCCAGTACTTGGGTTTTTTTTTTCAAGCCCGGTACTTATTCTATTGGTCCCTATTGCTGAACCACTAAGTTATGGGGGGACATACACAAACCAACACTGGTTGTCAAGTGGTGGTGTAGGACTAATACATACCAAAGACACACACACACACACACAAACACAAATGACAGACTTCTTTCAGTTCAGTTTCCATTTACCAAATCCACTCAATTTTTAAAAAATTTTTTTTTATCACAAGGCCCGAAATTTTGGGGGAGGGGGCCAATCGATTAGATCAACCCCAGTACACAACCAGTACTTAATTTATGAACCTCGAAAGGATGAAAGGCAAAGTCGACCTCGGCGGAATTTGAACTCAGAACATAAAGACACAAAATACAGCTAAGCATTTCGCCTGGCATGCTAACATTTCTGCCAGTTCACCACCTTTAACCCTTTTGTTACCAGTCCAGCTGAAACCGGCTCTGGCTCTGTAGTACAAGTGTCTTGTTTCCATTCATAAGTTTTGAACTAAAATCTTCCACCAAACCTTAATCACAATTAATGTTCCGAACACTAGCTTAATGATAATTGAGTTATTTTACTAAATTCTTTGTTATATTTAAAATTAATTGAAAGACACACATAGCATCTCAAAATAAATACAGTAACGAAAGGGTTAAATCCACTCAATTTGGTTGGTCAAGTGCTGTAGCAGAAGGTACTTTACTCTAGGTGCCATGTAGTGGGACAGAACCTGAAACCATGTGATTGGGAAGCATACTTCTTACCACACAGTCACACCTGTGCCTATATAGTTTTTAGAAAAGTCCTCATAAATTTGAAAGAGTGGAAAATTTCCTTTGCCTTCCTGGAGATTGTTCATGTTTTTTTTTTGTTTTTTTTTTTTGCTATTTGATCTTTTTCTCCGTGTTTTGTTATATAAGTGGGCAAGTGGGCTTAGTGCATATCTTTCCAGTTAAATAGATATTTTTCCTTAAAGACAGATGTAAAAAAAAAAAAAAAAATGTAGCACAGTAGCAACTTGAAAGCAGTTAATCAAATAACTTGACTTCAAACTCTGTTATAACACCTTGGAGACAAGTCTTGAATCAACACCTCTTCCTTTCTTCCCCCCCCACCCCCGCCACCTCCACTATTTTCACCATCTCTGCTCCATCACTGGAAAAGCAGATGCTAAAAATCAAGGAATCTTATACTCATTGATTTCAAATAGAAGGGCCAAATAGTGTTTCAAAGAGAGAGAGAGATGATATAATTGACCACATCGACCGAAATAATATTGCCAGTACTCATTCTACCACCAAATCCCAGAGGGATGCAAGTAAGGTTAACCCTCTGACAGGATCTGAACAGAGAGCCAATAAAGTAATGCATTTAGTTTATCGATCAAACTCGCTTGGTCATCTCCAACAAGAATTTTTTTTTTCTTTTTTTTTTTTATGTTCTACTCCTAAGTTGGCTATCTGCAAAAGTGAAAATGGCAATTACCATTTAGACTTCAGTGAAGAGGTTTTACCATGAAGCAACGATATCCATCAACCAAAATACTAATATCAATATTTCCTTTCAACAAAAATGAAAATTTGCAGAAGTAGCCTACTTATATGTCTTTCAAAAACACATCCATTACCAACTAATATGACTTTGCTGCAGTATATAAGATGTATAAGATATTGTATAAATGCAGTAGTCTTCTGTTTTATATTCACTAAATAGACGCGAAGACGCTGATTTTATCAGGAAGGGAAAACTGAACATGTGAAATCCAGATTTTTTCTTCCGCCGCTGCCATTAGTAAGTCTAACAGAATGAAATGGAACCTGTACAAAACTTAGCTTGTTGGAAGCTACTTTTCTCTATTTTATGTTCTAGTTTTCGACTGATTAGGAGGCTTTTAATTACAAATTGCTTCACACCACTATTAATTACAGAACGGATGTTCACAGATGGTAAAGAGTTGTCCTGGGGCGAGACATTAAACTGCATCTGGTGGTGAGGCTCCAGACTAGGAGTTCAGAAATTTTTAGCGAGTGTGGATTTCTTACCCCTTAGTCCCCAATCACTCATTACTCCTAGGTCAGCTGAAGTTGTGTCAGCCAAGGACTCCAGTTATAAATCACAACAAAAAATGGGGTCCTACAGCTAAAGAATACAGGACTTAACCCTCACTGTACTGATTAAATTTTTTGCCGGTGATGTAACATGTTAATCATATGCAAATCAGCTCTCATAAACTCTTTCTATTGGCCAGTAAAAATAAAATATGCGTATTATGTCATTTGAAATGTGACAAAGTCTGGAAAGTACCTTATTATCAAACTCAAGTTAACTCATTTCCTATGTCTCAATTGCATGTGCATGGAACCAAGTATTTTCAATATCCACACAATAAGGGTTAAAGAAGGTTGACTACTAGACACATGTCATACAGGCATACTGGTATGTGGGCATGTCCTAATGTCAGCACACCTTAGCATTCAGGTTGTTCTGCCAAATGTAATGCTTATTTATTCACAATGTTTTCAATTGATCATGCATTACCTCAAAGCTTTGAGACTTCAATGATGTGGGTGCTTAGTTTTGAAATGAGATTGTCGAATAGGAGTGAGAGGCCAGATCTGGTTGGTTTTAATTTAAAACAGATAGACTATTGGGGCCAGATATGGCCAGTTTAAATACTAAAGGGTCAAAATAGGTCTTCTGCCAAAAGGGTGTGCTCAGTGGGGCAAAAAACTAGCAGAGCAAACTGCAAATAAACCAGTAAAAGGCAACAGAGCATCTTTCCTGCCAAAAAAAAAAAATGTATCTTCAGGTTTTGGTGCTGAGATTTAAGATCACTGACACCTGTACACGAGGCTCAAGAAGAGAGAGCTAAATAATAATGAACAAGTGGTAAAGAACAGGTGTCAATAAAAAATAATGGTTAAAAGCAAATATTTTTTAAAAAATCAAGGAATATGATACTCATATTGATTTCAAATGGAAACGCAGGGCTCAAAAGGCTTTAAAATGATTAAAAAAAGAAAAGGTATAATTGACAACATTGATTGAAATATTTTGCTAGTAATTATTCAACCAACCCCACAGAGACGGAAGTAAGAGGTTACACTGACAGGATATGAACCGAGAACCAAGACCAAAAATTAATTACAGTAATGCATCTGGTCCATTGATCATCTCTCATGGTCATTCTACAATCAAATAGAGTTTTCTTTTATTTTAATTAATTATTACTATTTTTTTAATTTAATTTTATTAGTTCTGTAATATGAACCAAATACTCATATTGCTAATTAAACAACACACAGAAGGAAAAAAACAGAAAAGAAAAGAATCAAAGATTATTATTTGACAAGATCCATAGCAAAGAATTAGACCAGAAATTTGTCTGTCTGCTAACAGAAGAAATGGTTGAAATACATCAAAGAGAATGCTGGGAAAATGAAGAGGAATCCAGGACAAGAGCACAAGACTGCAATTAGTAACATTATTGATTTGAACAGAAAGAAAATGAGAAAAAAGGAGGTCACATAGTGATTAGCTAGAGTTATGGTTCTCAGTAAAACTAATTAAGATATTTCAATTATTGGAATGACAAAGGATCAATAAATATCTACAATACACAATAGCAAAATTAATTTGTGATCAAAAATATATAATATTCAACTTGATTGTCTTTCCTACGCAAACACACACACTACACAAATATAGGTGCAAGCAAAAAAAATAAATAAAATATATATATATATATATATATATATATACCGGAGTAAGCACATGAAATGTGCAACAAGGTGGAAAAAAGAGTACTCTAATAAAACTGTCCGATGAACGGGAACGTGAAACTCAGAGTAACGGTTTTTTTGTTATATTTCTGCTGCTTTTAAATAAAGTATATATATATATATATATATATATATATATATATATAGGCGTAGGAGTGGCTGTGTGGTAAGTAGCTTGCTTATGAACCACATGGTTCTAGGTTCAGTCCCACTGCGTGGCAACTTGGGCAAGTGTCTTCTACTATAGCTACAAAAAGAGCACTGCTGATGGTGCCATAGTACACTCTGCAAAGTGGTTGTCATTACGAAGGGCATCCAGCTGTAGAAACCAGCCAAAACAGACTATGGAACTTGGTGCAGCTCCTGATCTAGCCAGTTCCTGACAAACTGTGCAACCCATGCCAGGATGGAAAATGGACATTAAATGATGGTGGTGTGGGGAGATTTCAAGGTCATGGCACAATGTATACATTTGACAGTCCAACACTCACTGAACTGTACTGTACTGGCTGAACCCATTGAATAAACTACCTACTTACCCATGAGGTGATTTTGGATAAAGAGGGTCGACCAGTAATTTGCAGCTATTAGGATACAAGATGGGAGCTGACCAACCCTGGGAGGGTCAACTGGGAGAGAAGGTCTCATGTTGAAAGACCCGGAACACCCCACCCTGGAGACCCTAGCATGAGAACATCAGCAAGACATATCACAAATAAAAAATTTCATTAATGCTCCCACCCAAAACACCACTTTTAACAGTTTATTTACTACCTTAGAAACACCAGATACCTCAATTCCTACAAATTCAATTTTAAAAACCCAAATAACTTGCTTGTAGTACATTATGGACCAATCGATTTATCAATCAATGCCAAACTGAAAAAAAATCATGGGAAATACCAGCGCTCTTTCTCTGCAAGAGATTTCATTTTATGGACAAACTACAGAAATAAGCAGGCAGCTTTGGATAACAGACATTTAAATGAAGATAATGGTGCCGGTGGATTAAAGCTTGAACGACACTACTTCCAAATAAAATCCACCTTCCTGAGAAAAACGAACTCAAAAGGAATCAAATTACTTCAAGTGTATTGAAATTTATACCAAATTTCAAGTACTTCCCTTGTTTCATATAAATATGAAATAGATCTGAGAGAAAGTGTGTGCGTGTACGTGAGAGAGAGAGAGAGAGAGAGAGAGAGAGAGAACAGTATTAGAGACAAAAGTTTTAGAAATATAAAGAAAAAAAGAAGAAAAATGGATCTTTATTATTTATGGTTTTTCATAAACACAAACTAAAAATTTGAAAAGAGTAAACAGAGGTGGAGAGAAATAGTATCTGCCAATTTCTCTGCAAACAATAAATCTCCATTAAGCTATTATACTTCATACATTGCCAAAATATTTATTCATAATATTTTATTTATTTAAAAATAATAATAATAATAATAATAATAATAATAATAATAATAATAATAATAATAATAATAATAATAATAATAATAATAACAATAATAATAATAATAATAATAATAATAATAATAATAGCAACAGCAACAACAGCAACAAAAATTCCAAGTGACTATGTAATACAATTATTTGATCTTTTTGGTATTTTTGTTGTCTTTTGCTGTTTATTTTTGGAATAAAAAGCAAAAAGAAAGTTTAAGAAATGAAAAATGCACAGTAAATAAATAAATAAAAAAAAATTATCGATTGTTTTTTATTGTTTTTTTAAAAACTTTTTTAAGCAAGAATGAATACTTGTGACAATGATAAAATGAAAAGATTATATGGAAATATTTCATATCATTTCATTTTTACCACCATCACCGTCACTCTTGGAGACTTTTGATTCCTGAGAGAAGGATAACGGATTCATTTCACAACTGAATGTTCATTTTTTTTGGTCTGCTTTTCTTTTCTTTTTTATTCTTGCTATTAGTGCCAAGCACTACTTCAAAGCAGGATTAGACCAAATCTGGAAGATTTGAAGAGGTTTCAGTGGCACTCAGCCGTTGATTCTATGATTTAGAAAAACTGTAGAATTCAGTCAGCTGACCTGAGTATATTTTACCCACTTGAAAATATTCTATATTCATTCCATTTTCAGAATAATTAAAATGGAATAAATATAAAACTTAATTTTAAAATATTTTATGATTCTTACAATATAAAACATATTTTTCAGGAATGTCAGTGACTGCCCATCATTATCATCATCATTATATATTTATTATTACTATAATTATTATCATTTTTATTATTATTATTGACTGAGAGAGCAGTGCATGCCATCAAAGTGACCCTGGGGTAAAATATACGAAGCCCAGTATACCCATCATGACTACCCGTCTGATAAGGGTACACCAGGCACATGCATCACAACCATATGTGTGTGACATAGTGATCTAATAACAGGATAAACAGCGCATGACCTTGCAGTAAGAATTTTCTTCAGGTAGAGTAGCCCATCCTGCTCGAAAGGTCCCTGAATAAGGATTGTTTAAGGATGATGAACAATACACTCATGTTTCTAAAGGTGAATTATCCAAACCCCAAAGAACTCCTCTCAATACATGGCTATGATGCTCCCCCACTACTTCTGCGAAAATTCCAACACCCAACACCCAAATTTCTAGGTCATGTGCCTCCACTAGATACACTACACTTGGAGGGGTGGGGAGGGCCAGAATGGTCGTGGGTGAAATACCTTTAATAATAAGGTCTGCTTGATCAGCGATGGTGACATGGGGATTAAACCACGAAAACAACAAAGACAACAATGCTGAAGGAGTTGCAGCATAGTTTCCAGGTCGGTCATTTTGTTATTTCAAACACAAACACAGTAAGATATATAATACACTGTTAACAAAAGTAATCATCTCTCAACTCTTTTCTTCTTTCTTTCTCAATCTCCCCAACCTCCCCCCCTCCTCCTCCCCCTCTATCTCTCTCGTAAAGTAACTAGCATAGGCTGGCTGGCTGATAGTTCCAAATATTTGAACATCTGCCTGAACAAGTGTTTTGGCAACAAAGCTTGTCCTGATTACAGCCAGACAATTAAAGCCAGATATAGCAATGCTAGCTGGCATGTAAACATCTGGGGGAAGCAGCGGAGCTGTGGCCATGCAGATTACTTTGATTCTGTGGCTGGCTGACATATTACAGCTGGAAGCTGTAGGTACAGCATGTCACGCTCTCTTGACAAGCGGACATTTAAGAACAACGATATGCAATATAAGCTCAGATGCATATGTACTGCACTGAATCTGTCTGTCTCTCTCTTTCTCTCTCTCTCTCACACACAAACACACTGTTAGGTTTGACTAAAACAAGAGAAGACACCTTAATTAGCAAATGTCAAAAACTTCCTCGGTATATTAAAATATTTATAACAATCAACTAACTAAACGAAGGAGCATCGACAGGACTGTCTGACCTCCTAGAAACAGCAGTTAAACCTGCTGCAAATAACAACCCACAATCTTAAAAACAAGAGACGACGCACTGAATAATGCAATCTTAGATATAATGTCTCTCTTAAGATAAGAGGGAGCTGGCCATAACTGGATTGACTTTGATTAAAGTGTTTAACCCTTTCAACCACATTTCAACCGGCCATAACCAGCCCCAATATATTCTTTGTGTTTTATGCTGAAACTGAACTGGCCATAACCAGCCCCAATATATTCTGCGTTTTATGCTAAAACTGACAAGATCCAACCTCTCACCCACCCACCCACCCACCCTACACTATCATTCTAAAAATATACAATGACGTCATTGAAATCTCAAAGCTAGAAGACAATGCAGGGTTAATTTAAAACCATGTGAATAAATAAGCTTGTAGATTTGGCAAAGAAATCTGGATGTTAAAGGGTTAATGACAGCTGGCCTAGGGTGAAATTAATTTGAACCAATAAGCACAGGAAATATATATTAGAAAAAAAAAATGACATTGAATTATTATTATTATTATTATTATTATTATTATTATTATTATTGATGCAAGCATGGTTATGTGATTAAGAAGGTCGTTTTACAGCTATACGGTTTGGGGTTCAGTCCCCACTAAGTGGTACCTTGAACAAATGTCTTCTACTATAGCCCCAGATTGGTCAATGCCTTGAGAGTGAATTCAGTAAATGGAAACAGTGTGGAATCTTATCCCGTGTGTGTGTGTGTGTGTGTGTGTGCATCACCCATAGCTACCGCTTGGCAACCAGTGTTGGTTTGTTTACATCCCCATAACTTAGTGGTTCGGCAAAGGAAGATGATAGTGCCAGACTTAAGAATAAGTGTTAAGAGTTCATTTGTTCAACTAAAATCCTTCAAGGTGATGCCCCAGCATGACCACAGTCCAAAAGATAAATGATAAAGATTTGGTAGAAGAAGAAGAAGAAGAAGAAGAAGAAGAAGAAGAAGAAGAAATGGTGGTAGTGAGAAATTGGTGGCATAATGGTGAAACCAGACAGGAGTGTAAGTAGAACTTGTTTGAAACGGTAAAGATGGCAGTAGTTGAAAGAGGAATTGAGTAATAACCAATCTAACGACAGAAAGCGTTAAACTTTTTTAACAAGTCTGGTCAATTCTTCTTCACAAGAACATGTAAATTACAATTTAGGCAACTGACCAAACATAAGAGTTCCATTTATCAAATAGATGCGTAAATAAAAATGTGTCTTTTTTTCACGCTGGCCTTTTTAACATATATGTAAATACAAAAAACGACAAGTCAATAAAATATTCAATGGCAAAATGTATTGCCTGAGAAACCCCCGCACCACCCAACCCAACCCCCGTGTTAATCCGCGCAAAATCCGCAGACAATAACTTTCTGTCTGTAAGAGAGAGACTAGGCAAAACAAAACGGAAAAAGATGAAAAAAAAAAGAAACCTGAAAGAATGAAATGGAAGAATAAATAAGCTTAAGCGGTGGAGTCTGATAATAAATAAATACAATAAAATAATATAAAAAAAAAAGACAAGAAAAGAGAAGACAAGGTTAGAAAAGAGATCATCTTAATTAATTGACCTTCAGAATTAAATTGAACCTTATCACACTTTTTTTTTTTTACTTTCATGTTTTGAGTGTGTATATGTGTGTGAGTGTGTGTGTGTATATATATATATATATATATATATATATATATATATATATATATATATATATATCTACATATATATATATTTTTACATGATGAATTTCAAAGTGTATAGGAAAATAGATTGGAAGAAGAAAAAAAAGTAGAAAATAAAGGTAAAATCAAGAATAAGAAAAACGAAAAATAAAGAAAAATACTCAAAAAAATTCCAAGTCACTCAACACTTTAGCTAATAAAAATTCACAACAAGACAAACAAACAAATAGAAAACTAAAATAAAGGAATATTGGTATTTTTTTGGTTTGTTTGTTGTTGTTTTTTTAATATTTTATATATTTATTTTTCCTTCCAAAACTATGTGCATTCACTGAAAGATAAATATATTTTAAAAAATGGTGGGAGGGAGCAACAAAAAAACAAAAAAAACTATCGATATTCCCTTCAGTAACCAACAGCAGTGATATATTTACTCATAAGAAACAACAACCACAAAAATAAAAATAAAAAAAAGAGGGGGAAAAAATTAATAAAATAATAAATAAACAGAAGTGATTAGAATGGCAGTAGGTTAGAGAAATTCCCTGCAGGAAGTCTAGACATTTGTTTATATGAATGACATTGAATTGTTGAAAGTGGAGATGAGAAGCAAAAAGAGAGCTGTGAGGGGAGAAGGGGAAAGAGAAAGATAGAGAGAGCGGGGAGGAGTAATGAAATGAAAGGAAAGACAACAGACAGGTGGAGGAAGAGGAGGAGGAGGAGGGGGAGACAAGGCTTGAAGGATTCATTCACCACTGCAATGCAATCGCACACACACACACACACACATGCACAATCACAGACCAATACTAAAGCTCACAGAATAGCTCTTTTTGTCTGGCAGCCTTATCTAAACATCTCTATTTGGCTTCACAGTAAATTTGTTTTGGTTAGAAATATGGTAACGAAAGGGTTAGAATAAAGTCACTAAAGAGGACCGGGGGGGGGGGGTTGTTGTTGCTTTTTTGTTGTTTTCGTTTATCATTTCAGTGACCTGAACGAGGGTTTGTAACATCTGACACTTAATGAACTTGAAAAAAGTATATTCATAATTTATGCATATATTATTTCAAACATTTGACAAGAACCACAATAAACAGAAAATTCGTAACTAATTCCTTTGTCAGTCAACGTCCAAAAGATCATTACAATTTCATGCCTCTAATGTCGATTGTTCACTTTTGGTGTCGCCAGCAGTGAGAAGCCACTGGGTATACCGAATAAACGTACAAGACAATGATTTAAACAAACATGACAAAATAATTATACATATACAATGCCGACAGGCATGATCCATGCACAATCATGTATGCACATGCACACACACACATCATACGCAGACACAATTATGTAATTACCCCTCATTATCATCATCACTGACCACAACAGATTTGAGACAGGCAACCCAGAACCCCAGTTAACAGTCACTAATCTCCAAAAGTTGCTTCCAACCCCTTTTAATTAAAAGAAAAGACACATTAAATAATGCTACACACATAGTTAGAATGTGTTTGATCCAAAGTCACTTTGACTGGAAGTGGAAGTGACCTAGGGTTAAAGAACAACAGGTCTAACATAGTCTTTTCTTTTCTCTTTTGAATATCTTCCTTGAAGATATGGCTCAATAAATTCAATTAAAAATGCTTTATTTAGAACTTGTTCACTACCAGCTAACCCAATTCTAGTTTATAAATTACTTATGGCTACAGCTCTCGCTCGGCAAAGAGTTAATATAGCAACCAACAGTGTTACTATAAATAGTCACCTCACTGCTAGTCGTTAATTATAGTCGTTAATTATTGTTTTCATTTGTGTCAACTGCATATATATATATATATTTATCTATATATACATACATACATACGCATACATATATACATATACACATACATATATACAAACACACATACACACAAACATATATATATATACACACACACACACACACACATATATACACACACACAAACATATACATATATATATACACACACACACACACACACACTACACACACATAATGCATACATTGTATTATGTGTGTGTGATATGGCCAGTTTAAATGCTAAAGAGTTAAACAAACCTAGCATTCGAAAAACTGAAGCAAGTAAAAGGTGTGGTTGTGTGGTAAGAAGCTTGCTTCCCAACCACATCGTTCAGGGTTCAGTCCCACTGCGTGGCACTTTGGGTGTCTTATTATACCCTCAGGCTAACCAGAGCCTTGAGTGGATTTGGCAGGCAGAAACTGAAAGAAGCCTGTCGTATATGTGTGTGTTTCTCCACCCATTATCGCTTGACAACCAATGTTGATGTGTTTATGTCTCTGTAACTAGCGGTTCAGCAAAAGAGACCGATAGAATGAGTCCTGGGGTCGATTTGTTCGACCAAATGGCGGTGCTCCAGCACGGCCGCAGTCAAATGACTGAAGCAAGTAAAAGAATAAAGTATGAACAATCAAAATAACTGAAGAACACAAAAGGTTAATTTAGTTGGAATTTTCGAAAATGTCTTGATCAAGTTCATGAAAGACATATTGAACGATGAGAAAATTAATAGATAAATGGAAAATAAAAAAAAAATTAATAAAAAAAATTAAAAATGAAATAGAATAAAATAAATTTCTTTGTTTACTGTAAGACATTTAGTGCAAAATGAATATCTTCAAATGAAGAACAAAGTGTAGACACGCCTGACTGTCTGTCTTTCAAGTCACAGTGTAGATATTCTAATATTGTTAAGAGTCTAAACAGGATTCAAAAATAGAACAGAGTTTAAAATATACATTAAACACAACAGCAAACAATGAGAGGACATTTGCCAGAAAGAAAAGGAAAGTAACAAGCAATAGTGAAAAGAGAAATTGTGATATTTATGCATCTTGGAGTAAAGGTGCATGGTTTAGTGGTTAGGTAGGGTGTGCAGCTTGCAATCTTAAGTTTGTACATTTGATTTCTCCATGGAGAAATTTAGGTGTTGAGTAAGACACTTTTAATTTCACGTTGTTTCAGTCCACTCAGCTGGCCAAAATGAGTTGTAGCTGTATTTCAACGAGCCAGCCTTGTCATATTCAGGGTCACATTGACCCTCCCTCCCTGTGAACTACGTTAAGGGTGTGTGTGTCTGTGGATTGCTCAGCCACTTGTAGTATGTTAATTTCACAAGCAGGCTGCTCGGTTGATCGAATCAGCTGGAACCACATCATCGTAACCAACAGAGTGCCAATTCCGCCTTTTGTTTCTTTTCTTGAGATGCACCTAAGAATGATGCAAACTGGGAATCAAACCCTTAGCTTACATAGAACATGAAACCAACTATTGAGTGACCTCCATGTGATCTCTCAGTGTGTTAGAAATAGCAGCTAAATAGATAAGGCATCGAGCTGGCAGAAACGTTAGCACGCCGGGCGAAATTCTTAGCGGCATTTTGTCCGTCTTTACATTCTGAGTTCAAATTCCGCCGAGGTCGACTTTGCCTTTCATCCTTTCGGGGTCGATAAATTAAGTACCAATCACGCACTGGGGTCGATGTAATCGACTTAACCCCTTTGTCTGTCCTTGTCTGTCCCCTCTATGTTTAGCCCCTTGTGGGCAATAAAGAAATAAGAAATAGCAGCTAAATAACTCTCATATTGAATAATGTGGTCTAAAATAAATACATAAACAAATTATAGCCAAAGAAGACGAGCAGAAGACCTTCAGTCATAACTCTGAGAGTGGAAAGACTGATCTAGCTGATTTCTAATGTCCAATCTAAAATACCTGTAAAATACCTGTATAATACCGTAAGCTCATTCTCAGCTGACAAATCTAGTGTGTAATGCAATCCACACCAAATTACCAGTCAGGATACATCCACTTCTTGTTTTTCATTTCTTATGGATCTAAACCAAGTTTATCAATAAAAAGCAACGACAAAAAAAGTGAAAAAAAAAAAAATACAGCATTAATCACATTAGGAAAGAAAGAAAAAAAGGCAACAGCAATCAAAAGCAAACCACCTGAGATGGGATGGATTTGAGTGACATGTCAGTAAAGTTCGTAATCACCTGTCGGCTTAATTACATCATCATTCTGTTACTCAAATAGAAGTCATTCAACGGCAGCTATTTTTAGAACAACAACAAACTTGGTGAGTTGTTGTGTGGTAAGTGATTTACTTCAAAGGCTCTTAACACAGGACACTTGAACTTATATCAAACGAGACATCTAATGAATGAGGATATGCTTGATATGTACATTCATACAGACTTGGTAAATGCTTGTATATACAGAGGGAAAGAACAAAAATAGACAAACAACCGAAGAAAGATTTCACTGATAAAAAATACAGAGTTTATCATCATTTTACATCTCCCTCCACCACACTTGCATAAATTGGGTGGTGTCTTCTTTCTATGGCACAACTTGCTACCTTTTCTTTTTGTAGTCCTTTGTTGTCTCCTTCATGAAGTTCAGTCCTCATCCACTTGAATAGCTCAGCATCTCTTTGCCCAATTGTAAACCTCCATATGCATTACATATCAGTACTATCATACATCATCTGATTCTTCCCACATCCATTCTTATCCTCATTCCATTTTGACTTTGTTGGCCATGCATGCTAACAGTACAGGCATTCAGTGGAGTACATTCACTCTGTTCCTTGTTTCACTACTCTCACATTTCACACTTTTTGCATCACACAATCCATCCTCTTGTCATGAGAAAACAGATCCCTAAACTTCTGCCACCACTTTCTCAATCTGGTTACTATCCTTTCAGAACATCCACCTCCACTGCTAATTAGGTCACTGAAGTAACAGCAGCTATCAACTACTTCTACAGAGTATTCTTGATCCCACAGCTAACTACCTTTGTCCATGAGTCCTATACAAAGTCTTTCTTCTCTTTTGGTCAACCTGTTATCCCAATGCAGCTTTGTGCACTCATATTTTATACTTACTACACAGCACCTAGTATATATTAACTCCTTCTCGATAAACTGAACGTGGTCACCTCTCTGATGACAGTACAAACCTGTCTTCTTTCCAGTTGAATAAAACTATTTGTTGGCTAAGTTTACTTACAGGTTTCCCCCCATTTTAGTCTCTGCTTCAATGTATGGAACTTCATTCTAATTCTTTGATAGATTCAGTTATGACAATTAGGTCATCAACATGAGAGTCCTCAATGACAGCCAGTCTGAGATATTTCTATTATGGCCTGCAGAACTAAAACAAACAAGCAGAAAATGAGAACTGAAGTTTGACAGTCACTTGCCTGCTTCCTAAATTCCTCAATGAACTCACTGCTAATTCTCACATTGCTTGATGGCTTACACAGTTCTCAAGTCATTCATCTACACATGGCTTAGAGACAACTAGATTATGAAGTGCAGTATCCTGTCAAAAGACCGTTTTTGAAGAGTAAACAAACGCTAGGTATAGTGACACAATTTCCCAGACTGCAATTTGTTATGTACCTTAACCCTTTAGTGTTCAGATTAGTCTGACAAATGTAATGTTTATTTATTCACACTGCTTTGAATTTATCATGAATTATCTCATAACTTTAAAAAGTTTCAATGATGTGAGTGTTTACTTTTAGAATGACACTGTGTGAGAAGCCAGATCTAGCCAGTTTGAAGGAAAAACAGATAGAATATTTGGGCCAGATATGGCCGGTTTAAATGCTAAAGGGTTAAAAGAAAAGTCTGGACATGATTATTTCAGTTTGTGTAGTTGATAATATAGGTTTTATTTCAGCTTTAAACAATGATACGAAGGGCGTTTAGCAATAAGAATTACTGCTCCAAAACTAATTCTATAAATTAAAAAAAGTCTTTGATGGTCATATAAGGTACATTTTTCCCCAAAAAAGTGTCTCAAAGAAGAATCATCCCAGATCCTTATATGTGATGTTGGGCTTCCCATAAGCTTCATTATGCTAAAAACGTTTTTTCCTTGAAGATGTACTTTTGAAATTGGGTTTCATCAAATGTGCCTGTGTAACTTTTATGCCATCAATTATGGTAAATCAACAATAATGTAAATAGAGAGAGGGGAGAGAGAGAGAGGTGTATGCAGAAATGTTAGAGTAATCAAGAAGAAGAAAAAAAGGACGCATTACTAAAAATAGTATGATATTAATTAACTGGAAGCTGACACTTCACAAATTATTGTTCCAAGTTTCTTGTTGTTGATCTGCAGACAGTTACGAAAATAAAACAAACATTTTTTTTTTTTTTACATGATCATTAAATGCCAAATTCTTTTCTGTTTTGTTTTTCGTAATCGTCTTAAGATTGGCAACAAGAAATTTTGAGTAATAGTACGTGAAGATTCAGCGCCAATGAACTGTGTATCTGAGAAAGAGAGAGAGTGAAATATATTTTATTACTTTTACTTTAAAGTTTAGAATTTCTATGCCAACATGGCGGCAAGAAAATAATAAATTAAGAAATCAACACCAATTCCTAGAAGCATATGTTCTAAAGCAAACACGTATACACACACACACACACATACACACACACACATACTCTTAACCATAAATTAGGTAAAAGCTGTTAAATAGACTGGGATCTGAAGAGCAGCTTGTCACAGCTACATTTGAACTTTTGTTTGTTGTTTTCTAACAACCTAATTTCTGAACTGTAACACAGATATAGTCACAAGCCACTCTGTACAGTGTGCAGAAAGTTAACATGGAGAAATGAAATTATGATAAGAAATCAAACCATTAACTCTTTCAAATCTTCACAGCTCAAAGGGCAAGTAACTCTAAAACAAGAAATTAGTGTCTCTGAATGAAATTTGATTTTATCGGAAATAAACCAGCCTTGAAACTTGAACTTTGCACAAAATATAAATTAAAGCTATTACAATGAGACAGTGTCAGTAAATTGGAGTTTAAAATTCACCAGATTAATAGTAATGATAAGTCTAATAAATAACTCGACCATATATATCTTGAATATAGTTTTATTTACTCCAGCACATTATAATTCAAGTAAATCTGATTTTGTGGGCCAGGTTTCAGTTCTTACCCAGTTAATTTTTATTATTCTACTCTTTGTATCTGCTGTTCAGGCATATACTGTAACCAATCACCTTTAATTAAAACAAAAAAAAAAAAAAGAAAAGAAAACCAGCAAACTTTTTTTTTTTTTTTTTTTTTTTTGCTCTTTTCCTGGCTTCAGTCATTGAACTGTGGTCATGCTGGGGTCCCAGCCTTAAAGGGTTTAGTCAGTCATGTTGACAGCAGAACTTATTTTGAATTGTAAGACATAAAAGGAGCAACACAAATCGACCCAAGACTTATTCTTTGTAAGCCTATTCTGCCGGACTCTTTTGCTGAACTGCTAAGCTACAGGAATGTAAACACACCAACATCAGTTGTCAAGTGATGTTGGTAGAACAGACATACACACACACACACACACATATACAATGGGCTTCTTTCAGTTTCCATCTACCATATCCACTCACAAGGCTTTGGTTGGCCCAGAGCTGTAGTAGAAAATGCATGGCCAAGGTGCCATGCAGTGGGGCTGAACCCAGAACCATGTGGCTAAGAAGCAAACTTCTTATCACATAACCAAGTTTGTGCCTAACTTAAATAACTCTTAAATTCAACAACCTTTCCAGGGTTATTTCCCCCCCCCCCCCAGTTTTATTTTTAACCATTTAATCATTGTCAACACTCTGCTGTGATAAATACCCTAGACAAGTATAGTTAAATACACGAAGTAATATACAAGTAGAGCTAATTAAGTATAAGGCCATGGGCAAGTGTAGGCAATCAATTACAAAATCCATAGGTAATATAAGTTAAGTATAGAGCTATAGGCAAATCTCTGTTAAGTCAATAGCCCAAAGGCGCAATGCAATGCCTGCAACAGCATAGCGGCTCCCAATCAATTACACATCTTCAGTGCTGTATTAACTTGGTTATCACATCTCTACAAAATAATCTGAGACGAAGCTTCATATTCGGTAAGAAGCAGTTGAGTAAAAGTTGTGATGTTGAAGACTCGCCAACAAAAAAAAAATGAAAACCAAGCACAGAAATTTCGTTTGCTGAAAGTTTATACAAATTTCCATTTGTGTAAAGTACTGTCTGTCTGAGGTCCTTGTTGTGACTTGACAAGCAGTACAAACTCTTGGTAGACACAATATCTTCAATCAACAACCTCACGATATTGTATACTGTGTGACGTCTATAATAATAATAATAATAATAATAATAATAATAATACTTTCTGCTATAGGTACTATGCACTTTGTCCAATGTGCTTACAATTCTCCCAGCTCACCACCTTAATAATAATAAGAAGAAGAATAACAATAATAATAACAATGACAACAACAATAATGGTTTAAAATATTGGCCCAAGGCCAGCACTTTTGAGAGGTGAGGACCAGTTAATTGAATCACCCCCAGCACTTGACTGGAATTCATACACCATAGAAACTGGGAAACCGAGCTCATGAGCCTGGCTAGGCTTTGAAAGGGTACATAAAAAATAAGAATATATATATATATATATATATATTTCAAAAATTTAACAAAAACAGAATGGACATATTACAAAAACATAACAGAAAATTTGAGGCTTATTCTTCATCAGTCAACATCCAACAGATCATTACAATTTCGGGCCTTTAATGTAGGTAATGTTCACTCTTGGTGGTGCCAGTGGCAAAAAGGCACTGGGAACAGCTAACGAATGTACAAGACAATAACGAAAACAAACAACAAAATAAAACATACTTGGAAATGTGCTGTGCGTGAGAAGACCCGGCAAGCCAAGTAAGATCGTTGCCAGTGCCCCTGGACTGGTTCTTGTGCGGGTGGCACATGAGATGCACCATTTTGAGCGTGGCCGTTGCCAGTACCGCCTGGCTCCCGTAGGATTTTTGAGCGAGATCGTTGCCAGTGCCCCTGGACTGGCTTGTGCGGGTGGCACATAAAAGACACCATTTCGAGCGTGGCCGTTTTCGTGCGGGTGACACGTAAAAGCACCCACTACACTCTCTGAGTGGTTGGCGTTAGGAAGGGCATCCAGCTGTAGAAACTCTGCCAAATTAGACTGGAGCCTGGTGTTGCCATCCGGTTTCACCAGTCCTCAGTCAAATCGTCCAACCCATGCTAGCATGGAAAGCGGACGTTAAACGATGATGATGATGATGATGATATATAACAACAAAAAAAAAGCCATGTGTGAAGGGTTTCTTTCAGTTTCTATCTACCAAATCCACTCACAAAGTTTTATTGGGCCCGAGGTTATAGCAGAAGACACTTGACCAAGGTATCATGCAATGGGACTGAGCCCAGAACCCATGTGGTTGGGAAGCAAGCTTTTTATCATACTGCCATATCTGCACACATTTTTTTTTTATTTATTTTATTTTATTTCTTTTGATATGTTCTCACAGTTGGAGGTTCTTCCTTCAGCTGGCTGAAATAGGAGTGTAGGTGTGGAGCCCGTCTTCTGCCAATCACCCAAGTGAGGTGTGAAGAGTAATGTGTCTTGCTCATGGGCACTACACTATCAGTGCTGTATCAATAACAAGGTTTGAACACCTGAACATTTTCTCAGTAATCTAGAACCATAACCTTGCAGCCATTGTTTCTTCTTATTATATAACTAGAACTTAATGTAGCAGATATTGCTTCCAAAATGCATTCAAAATTAGCTGCAATCTCTACAGATTGGTTGCTGCTTCCTCTCTCTCTCTCCCCACTTCTCTCTTACACTCACATGTGCTTGTGCACGTAGAGGGCCCCTATGTATATGCTTAATTTTAAAAGCAACGAATCAACAAATATTACGCATGCATACATGCACACATGCGCGCACAAATGAATTTGCACTGAAACGCACAACCTCGAATATTCGCACATACACATGCATAAATAATCATATACGTGCAAAACAAGCATGCACGCACACACACACACACAGAGGGACTCAGAAATGCATCACACATTTCATACACATAATTATTAGCATTAGATACATGCACAGAAATATGGACATGTACAACACAATATACACAGACCAATATATATATATATATATATATATATATATATATATATACAACAGATGGGATCGTACATATTCAAACAATTACAAAATACTAACATTGAAATATAGTCATACATATACACTCACATACATGCAAGCGATATACATATTATACACACCTGAGGCAGAGATGAGCTGAATGATACAATGAAGTAGAATAACTAATTATTTGTTAATTATGTAGAATAGCTAACTGTAATAGTTCTGCCTTACCAAAGGGCATTAGCACTTCAGCAAGGTCACTCCAACTGAGAATGAAATATAATTATGATCTAATTAGTGTTACCAAGAGAAACCAAAGATGTATAATGGACTTCATGCCTGGCTAAATGACATTACTGCACTCAAATAAAGAAGTTATCATTAATGATACTCGAATGGCAAACAAAAAGATAGAGTATCAAACCATATCACATTGAATATTTCATTCTGTCTCCTCAACATTCCGAGTTCAAATCTCACCCAAGTAGACATCATTTTGTACATAGAGGGGTTCATAGAATACCAAATAATATATGGGTTCGATTCAATGTACTATGCCCTCATCTTCAATGGAAATTGATCTCATGTCTAATAGTAATCATTTGTAATTTAGGTTTGGCCGACACTGGTGTGCCCTGACTGGCTCCCGTGTCGGTGGCACGTAAAAAGCATTATACAAATGTGATTGATGCCAGGCCTGCCTGACTGGCTCCTGTGCCAGTGGCACGTAAAAAGCACCCACTACACTCTCGGAGCGGTTGGCGTTAGGAAGGGCATCCAGCTGTAGGAACATTGCCAAATCAGATTGGAACCTGGTGCAGCCTCCTGGCTCTCCAGACCTTAGTCAAACCATCCAACTCATGCCAGCATGGAAAACAAACGTTAAATAATGATGATGTACAAAGCCAGTAATTTTGAGGGGAGAAGGGTTTAATTGGTACAGTCAATCTCAGTACTTGACTGGTACTTTATTTTGCCAAGCCCCAAAAGAATGAAAGCAATGCTTTCAAAGTTTGGCACAAGGCCAGAAATTGGGGGGGGGGGCAGTTACATCGATCCCAGTATTCAACTGATACTTATTTTATTGCGCCAAGATATGCCAGTGAAGGATCAAACCATATGCCCTTACTGTTACCAAAGGAAGGAAGAAAGATTTAAAAAAAACAGAGGAGTTATTTCAAAGATAGCAAAAATATATTAAAAACAAGGGCTTGTAGGTACTTAATAGAATACCTGTGCTTTGTCAGTGGCTGACAGTGATGTTAATCTATGTCAGGTAGGATACCTGAAAACACCTTTAATAATCATGCTCTTTGTTATAGACAAATTACAAGGTATATAATTATTCTCAACTTTGAATATTATTGTAAGAGACAAAATAAGAGAGTTAATTCAGTTTTAGGTACAGCATGAACCAGGTAAGAAATTCAAATAAAGTCCATTTTCTGTTTCCTTTTTAATCCTGTAGTATTCAAACCAGCTGTGGCCAACCCAAATATTCTATCTACTTTATGTTCAAATCAACTAGATCTACCCTCTTATACCTACCCTGCAATGTCATTCTAAAAATAAACAATCACGCCACTAAAATCTCAAAGCTAAGAGATAATGCATAATTAATATGAATGAAAAGACAATATGAATGAATAAGCATTACATTTGACGGAATAATCTGAATGCTAAAGGGTGAAATAATGTTTCATTTTGAAAATTTTGAAATAATCAAAAAGATTTTTTTTTTTTTTTTTTTTTTTTTTCATAATTTACAAATCAGAGGGAAACATTTTGAATCAACAAATTATGTTTTAACTGAGACGAAAACTTCGTTAAATTCAGTAATAAAATTGATAAAATAACTTTCTGATTTAAATTTTTGTTTAACTTGCAAAATTAGATTCCTAGTCACTGTTTGGAAAATTCAACAACACTAAAAGAAGAAAATGAAAATAAAAATATGAGAATGAAATTTTTTTCATCTCTTTTTTAACAGAGATCTGTTGAAATCCACTGCCTTTGTTTCAATTAATTTGAAAATAATAAAGAATTCAGTAAAATAGCTTTGACATTATTAAGCTGGTATTTGAAGCATAAATTAACATGAAATTAACTTTGAAATGGAAAATTGGTACCATAGAATTATGGGTGATTTTGGGTCGGGTGATATCAAAACGATTAAATACATATTTCAAGAATGAACACAGGTACAAGTGCTTTCATTTACAATATCTTAGAAAAAGACAGTATTGAATACAGGTACCAGAGTTTCTCAATATAAATGGTTACATAGATGCAGGCATGGCTGTGTGGTTTAAGCCCCCCCCCCTCCTTGCAATCATGCAGCATATTGGGCAAGTGTCTTCTACTATAACCCTGGACAGACCAATTCCGTGGGAGTGAATTATAAAAAAGGAAATAAAATGCAGCTATTGCATGTAAAAAAAATATGCCTCCAAGGTTCCTAAAAGAATTCTGAAGGCTGAAGCTTAATATCAGCTTTATGATGTTAACTGTTTAGCATTTAAACTGACCATATCCAGCCTGAATATTCTACCTGCTTTATGTTCAAACTAATCACTGCTGGTTTCTCGTACCTACCCTACAATGTCATTCTACAAATAAACATCATCAAAATTTCGAAGCTACAAGATAAGGCATGATTAATTCAAAACCAATTTGAGTAAATAACAATTACATTTGACAAAGTAATCTGAATGCTTAAGGGTTAAACAGATGAGTGATAAATCTGCCCTTGATAGGGTAGGTCACCAATCTCTCTGTGGGTAACCTCCTAACAATTGCGCTAAGATGAGGTATGTAGATATAAGCATACCCAACAACACAAAATGAAATGCTGGAAGATTTATTGGTAACAGTCAATCACAGGAGAATTAATTATAAACTAAAGAACAAAATCATAGATGTTATGTTGCATTCCAGAATAAAAGAATTTCATTCCTGCCAACTAAACAAAATAAAATATTTATTGTAGTTAGGGAAAAGTCTTTGATGCAATAAACTTCAGTTTCCATTTAGTTTCCCAGAAACAAAATGGAGGTTTAGCATTGCAAGAAGTAAGTAATCCTATGAGTCATCCATCAGTATGCTTCCTATTACAATTCCACCGTAAATTTCAAGCATATTGTTCTTAAGATTTAGGGTTTATAATAACACAGGGATCATTTTCAATGACAATAAAGAATTTGTTGATAAAAGATTTGGCAGTTATATTGAACTGGTGAAAGAGACTACGTACAAGTTCCACTTGCTGGATGATGTTGTCAATGATAACGGTGGTGCAATTAGTGCTTATCTGGTATGCATTAAATTCTTTTAATACCAAGTAAACCTTCTGTAAATTCCAGAGCATGTTAAGGAGACAGTTGCTGGTCAGGTGCATCTTCTTATGACAATGGTTGACACAGAACCTCTGATGTGCAGTTACAAACCAATAGGTCAATATGTTAATCGACATTCTAGCAACTAGGACAGCAAATTCAATTTACTTCCCTGCTTTTGATAATACCCAGACAACAAACCAACAAAGCATATTTGGAATAATATCGATTGTATCCTTTACAAGAATGTGCATTGCAATTTAATCTATAGAAACTGCATGATGCCATCACATAAACATTGATCAATCTTTGGGGAGAAAATATGTTTGACACCTTAAGGAAGTTTGAATACAGATAATCTAATAAAGGGTTAAATCCTTGTAACAAACAAACGGTCGAAGCAAATTTATCATATGTTTTATCATAAGATGGGAAAAGTTGCAGTTATGATGGGGGGCAGGAGTAGAAAAAACAAAAAAAAGATATTTTATCAACGTATCTGATACGGTGAAAGTAAAGTTGAAATAACAAGTAATATCTGTCTGATATCATTAATAGTAACAAACTGGTTGATATTACTGAAATGACAAACTGTCAAACATTGCCTGCCTCATTTAAATTGAAGAACTGCAAGACCATCTTTGTCTCATCCAAATAAACTGAAATTGACAAACTGTCAAACATCCTTTGTCAGATTAGAGAAAGAAAATCTATCCTATCTATGAAAATTTATTATCTCTATTTTTCTCTCTATATACACACACACATATATATATCAATGAAAATTTTTGACAATTAGCACCTTAAAAGAAAACAAGACTACACACTTGCTAAACCTGTTATATATAGAAATTAAATCTCTCCCAAATTATAGGTATGTTTTGGCACAGCCATTTTGGTATTGCTGGTGTGACACTGATTTGATATTAAACATCTTAATCTTTCTCTCTCTCTCTCTCTCTCTCCTTTTGTGTGTGCACATATTTCTGCGTAAGAGGAGAATAGCAAACAAAGATTGATCTCTCTCTCTCTCTCTCTCTCATTTATTCTATCAAGCTGTGCATATTTTTGCATGTGCATGCACGCATGTATGTGTCTCTTTGTCTCTAGCACCAAAATGTCTTGTACAGCCAGCTGTGCTGGGTCGTCTTTGTCCAAACATCAGCACCACGTCATCTCATACCGTCAAATTATACTTTGGTGTCAACACTGGATAATAAACTTGCCCTACATATATATTCAACACCATTTAACATCCTTTTTCTATGTTGGCATGCTTCAGAGGGTTTAACAGGATCTAACAAACTGCAGGTATGGCAAGAATGTCTTTGATAAGAGTGTCTGCATGATAAGGGACAAACTGAGGTTTTAAAAACATAGAAATGAAATAATAATTTCAAGCTTTGATGGAAAGAAACAAATGTAGTTTATTCAGAGACAAGCAAACAAATTACACTTATAAAATGTCTGTTATAGAGTCATTGTTCTAAACTGGTATAAACTTGCTCATTGCAGAAGCATATCTTTACAGTTGGGTGCTTTTCTTTTAAATAACCACGTTGACTATAAAGCAGGCATGGAAAAACAGCTAATCAAGCAAATAGTGACAGGTGACCAAAGATACTTGGTTCACCTGCATGCACACAATACAATGGCTGGAGTAAGATTTGAACTCAAAAAACCATGTCATCAGTTATGCAGTAGTACCACCTAATAACTGTAGTACATCAGCACATTAATCATACAAAATATTAATATGGTAGTTAACATTCCTCCTCCTTCACCCCAGAGTCTGAACGAACATCATCATTTTCTCCAATAAGATTAACACTTAATTTACATTCATGTATTCAAATTGACAGCAACTATTTCAAATAAGTTTAAATTGTTCGTCTCTCTTGTTAAGCATATCATCATAATTTAACATTTGTTTTCTTAACTTTTGCAAGAACTGGTCAAAACTTGCTCAGTGCATTATTACAGAGTTTTGTTATTTCCTTTCATGAAGTTCAGTTTCCCCCATTCGTCTTCTTTGGTCTTTCTCTTCTTCTGTGTGGGTTAAGAAGCTCACATTGCAACCACTTGGTTTTAAGTTCAGTTCCAACTCTTGACAACTCGGCCAAGTGTCTTCTATTATAGTTTTTAATTAATCATGCCATTATCTTGTAGCTTCAAGATTTCAATGATGTGACTGTTTATTTTCACAACATTGTAAGGTAGGTGTGACTTGTTGGATCTGACTAGTCCGAGCATAAAAGACACAGAATATTTTGTCCAGATATGGCCAGTTTAAATGCTAGAGGTTTAAACAACTAAATACAAAATGTTTCAGACTGATGTGTGCACATGCACACACACACACACACACACCAAGATATTAAAAAAAAACCCAACAATGATGGTGATGATGATAACGATGACATTGAAAACGATGATGCAATGATGGTAATTATTCATCATAATCCTTTATTTGTCACAAAGGTAATCCTTAATAGAAGAGTACTATTTAATATGAGATGGTTCTAATAACACACTGCATGTAGTTGTAGTGGCGGTAGTAGCAGCAACAGTAGTTTTAGTAAAAGTAGTAGCAGCAAGGGGAGGGGAAAGGATGGGAGGGTCGGAGGCATGAAAGAAAGGGAAAAGTCAATACTGTTTGTTTTGTTTTTGTATTTCCTTTTCTCTTTTTACTCAGTATGTGAGAAACTACGAAGGCTTTTTGATTATATCTAGGTCTAATTTTAAAGGATGAGATGTGTGTAACAACTGAACGGATTTTTAATAGATTGTATGCTAGCAAATGGTGTGACTTCAGACCATAAATTTCCTTTCTTTAATTAAAGAGAAGAAGCTTTCATTTTAGATTGCTGGTGTTGATCAAAGAATAACAGGAAGAACAAAAGCAAAAAAGCAACAAAATAAACATTTTTTTAAAAATTTTAAATAATAACAAAATAATAAAAATAAATCTATACTAAAATTCTCACTTCATTACAAAACTTATTTTGTAAAATAAAATAGGACAAATATAGAGTAAAAAAAAAGAAAATATAGTAATTATTAGAGAGCTTTAATGTCAAATTATAATTGTGCAAAATGGAAGCCTACATTACAGGAAGGGTTGGGGACCTCCATTTTGAGAAGAGTTCTTTACTAACTCCAGGCAAATTAAGCAAAATGGATGCAATATTGGACTACACCATATACTACTCCATGGGTTATGAGTTCAAATCCATTATAAACATTTTGATATGACCCTGGGCAGTCTACATAATAATTTGACATATATCAGCCATCCACTCACTACTTTTAGGTAGTCACTCAACCTGCAAGAAATGGCAACCAAACCTCCCTCAAATTAAACCTGACTGCCTTACACCAGAAGGGACATATTAAATGGTCATAAATCCCCTTAAAAATGATGGAATGGATGATCAGGGCTTAAATGTTTATGATCAAAGCTTTACTCTTTTACTTGTTTCAGTCGTTTGATTGCGGCCATGCTGGAGCACCGCCTTTAGTCAAGCAAATCGACCCCAGGAATAAGTATCAGACTTTAAAAAAAAAAATACTGGTGGGGAGGGTGGGGGGTTTGGGGATTTGTTTGACTAAACTCTTCAATGCAGTGCTCCAGCATGGCCATAGTCCAATGATTGAAACAAGTAAAAGATGAAAGATATTACTGGAAGAACTACTGAGATTGGCAACAAATTCTATAACATAATTCATAGAACTTTACATCAAATGGCAAGGTTTTCTCTCTCTCTATCTCTCTCTCTCTTCAAAGATGTCAGTGCAACAAACCTTCTGTTGGTTGTTACATGTACAAAACTTGACTTCAAAATAACAATACACACACACACATGTATGCATGCACATACACATACATGTACACATACATGTACACACACGCGCACACGCACACACACACACACATTAAAGCACATATTTTTTTCATGAAACACAAGAAAACTAGCAGAAAGTCACATGCATCTACCATATAAAACATTCTATGGCATATATATATATATATATATATATATATGTGTGTGTGTGCCATTTCTCAAGCATACATGCATACACAAATACATGTATACATACAGACATATATACATATAAACACAGACACACAAACAAACATATATAAAAGCTAATGGCAGATAAAGTGGTTGTAGAGAAAAGATCAAATTAGTTTTCTTCCAGTAGATGGCATTTTGATTCATCAATATTATAAGGAATTCCATTAATAAGAAATTAGCCCACCCCAATCACCCAACCACAACACACAATAATTGCAGCTAACGGGCACGTCCGGGAACATTACTATTAGCAACGAGGTATAATATAAATTGCTAACTAAATTTAATAACAGCAAGATTACAAAACCAAAACGATTGCAAACACACATTCAACATAAATAAGGTTAGGGAACAGAATCGACTACAAAGAAGAGTTAACCACAACATATGAAAGCTTTTTCAAACAAGTATTCATTTGCCATTTTCAAAAGAAATTAATCCATTCTGGTCCATAAGGATCCATACAGCCAGATCCTAATTTCAGTTTTTGTAGTATTAAATAGATTAGGGAACAAAATATTCCTTGTTGTGTGATGCTCTTTTTCTTGTATGGACAAAATGAAGCCATCACCGTAAATTAAACTCACTACAATGTTTGCTTGTTGCTGCTGCTTCTAGTGGTGAACTCAAACTGCACATTGTATCTACCTGGGGTTGGGTTGGGTTGGTGTTTAGTTCCATGTCAGCCATAATTGAGCAATTCCTATGATCTGCCATCAAAGACATTCCGGCCATGACTATCCTGTCCTTTCATTTGTGAAAGACGCATGGATTAGTGGTAAGGGGTGTTCAGATCATGATTGTAAGGTCACGCGTTCAATACCCAACAACATGTCATGTCCTTAAGCAAGACACTTTACTTCTCATTTTTTTAGTCCACTCAGGTGGCAAAATGAGTAGTACCAGTATTTCAAAGGGTCAGCCATGCCACACTGAATCTCCTCGAGATCTACATTAAGGGCACATGTGTCGATGGAGTGCTCAGCCACTTTCACCTCATCAAAATCATGAAGCTACAAGACAATGCATAATTAATTCGAAACGTGTAAACATAAGCATTGCATTGGACAGAATAATCCGAATGCTAAAGAGTTAAAAAAAAAGTACTGGAGTTCGTTTATTTGACTGAATTTCTTCAAGGCGGTGCCCCAGCATGGCCTCAATCTAATGACTGAAACAAGTAAAAGAATAAAAGAATATGTAAATTGTTATTTTGTTTTAACACTATACGTTTTTTAGATATTTGAAGTTAAAGCTTTTTGTTGTAGTTTTTGCCTATTTAGAAATTGGGAGTGTAAGCTATATTTCTTTTGTAACAAAAATATATATTATGAACTAAAGGAAATCTTCAAAGAAAACAAATATGGATAAAAAAAATAATAATACTGAATGCTATGTTAGTGTCATCTAAAAAGTTAATTTTGGAAACCAATTAAAAATTCTTCTCTGATAAATGAGCCAATTAAGATAAATTATGTATATGAAAAAAAAGGAAAAGAAAATTTATAATGATATTATGCTTCAATTGCTGGCATATCTAAAATTTTCTACATCAAAAGATTACCATTTTGATTCTTGCTAAGGGCGGAGAGCTTGCAGAATGATTGGTGCGTCAGACAAGATGCTTGGTAGCGTTTCTTCCAATTCTTTGCACCTAGAGTTCAAATCTCACCAGAGTCAACTTTTCTTTTCGTCCTACTGGTATCTATAAAACAGATACCAGTTGAGCACTGGAGCTGATGTAATCAAGTGAATTTGAACTTAGAACGTAACGGCAGACGAAATACCGCTAAGCGTTTCACCAGGCATGCTGACGTTTCTGCCAGCTCACTGCCTTTAACTGCTAAAATATTGAAGTAAGTGATATTAGATATTATAAAATTTAATTTTGAGACAGGAAAGAGCATCAGGTTCATGTTATTTCCTTTCTTAAATTGGGGCTTATAACGTTTAATACCATTGAGCTAAAATTTTAACAGTTAATTTGTAATTAGTTTTTTGTTAATTGTCAAGCCTTTTATAGCCATTCACACTCAAACCTTCAAAAAATTCCTGCACTTCTCAATTTCAAAATATGGCCTCACACACCCCATAACATCTTGGGCAAGTTCCATTCCAATTCCAAAAATTGGAACATTTATTCTTTTATCTTGCTTCAGTCATTTGACTGCGGCCATGCTGGGGCATCACCATGAAGGGTTTTAGCAGAATGAAACAACACTAGTGCTTATTCTATAAGTCTCTTTTTCCAAACAACTAAGTTACAGGGACGTAAACAAACCAACATCGGTTGTCAAGCAGTTTCAGTTTCAAACCTGAAGCTTCTAATCCACAAAGCAATTGTCTTAAATGTACAGCCATACCTGTTTAATACCAGTACACTAATTCCTACCAAAAACATCTCGTTTAACTCCATCAGTCAGGAAAACTTCTTTATACACACTTGTCGTTCTATTGTGCTTTTTTTTTTTCTGTTAAAGGTTTGGAAAGAGGGGAAGAAGGGTGAGGTGTGATAGAGGTTGGGGGGGGGGGGGTGCAGCCGAACATTTCTTTGTGTTTATTATCATGCTTAGAGATATAATTAATGTAGCTCTTTAAAACACATTGAACTTATTGACAGTGCATAGAATCTTTCATTAAAAACAAAAAAAAAACAAAAAAAATAGAAAAATTTTTTTTTTAAATTTTTAGATTTAAAAATAATAACAATAATAATAATAATAACTAAACAAAGAAAGAAAGAAAGAAGAAAGTACAGCAATATAAATGAAAGAGAAAGAAACCTGTCTTTTAAAGTCAGCAAATTTTAACATGTAGATTTTTACAAGAATAATATTGATTTCCTAACGAATAAAAACGTTAAAACATTATAATTTACAGCTGGTTTCATAATCCAAACAATGTTTCTCCCCCTTCCCTCCCCCTCTCTCATTCTATGTATATATCTTCTGATAATTTTCAGTTTGTTTGTTTTTTTGTTAGTTTTAGTATTTATATTTTATATTCGATGTTTTTTTATTTATTTTATTATAATTTCAATTCATTTTTATTTTATTTTATTTTATTTTATTTTATCTCCCTTTTGTTTCCAAATGTCACTATCAATAATTCTCATTTCGGTAAGAGAATCAAAAGCTGAGCAATGGACCATCTGAAAATTATTAATTAAATCTTGTCTCTATCTCTCTCTTCCACTTACAATGGCTATCATCATCATCATCATCATCATCATCACCACAGCCATCACCAGCTAATGCAACAGGCACAAAGACAATCTATTGATAATCCAACTGCAATTACTTGGGAAAAAAATCTGTGATCGGTGTGTGTGCATATATATATATATATATATATACACACACATATATATATATACATACACATATATATATATATATATATACACACATATATATATATTTATACATACACATATATATATATTTATACACATATATATATATATATATTTATACACACACACACACACACACATATATATATATATATATATATATATGAATGATAAAAAGTATATCTAGGTATATATATTTGGTAATACTAAGAAAAATACGAAAAACATAACCACGCACATAGATATATCCACATACAGGTATTCACATAAAAATATATCATCATCATCATCATCTTACATATTGTGTGTATGCATATATATACACATATATATATATATATATATATATATATATATATATATATATGTACGTATGTATGCATATATAGGCATATGTGCCTATGTGTATATTTATATGTGCGCACATGTGTGTGTGTGTGTGTAAGGCTTTGTGTGTATTTCTACATGAATCAGAACCAAAGCTTAATCTACTTGTCAATAATCATATTAACTTAGCAAGACTTCTCAGTGAAGGATTAACATGAAATCCTATTTCAGTCTGGGTATTTATTTTAGCTACAGCTCCAAACCTGTATAACATCCACCACTCTCACCACCACAACACAGAGCTCCAGTTGTATGTAATCTGTGTGGTTAACATACGCATTCCTCTTTCTTTTTTATTCCATACAATAGATTCCTCACACACACACACACATGAAAACAGTATTTTTTGTTGAGGATAAGACAGTGGGGGGTCCACCATCCTGTGTTTTCAGAAAAGAATAAAATGGTTGTTGTAATGTTCAAATCTTTATGGTTCATCCTCAATACTCCAAAGAGACCATAGGACCAGGTTTGACAGTTTCTTTGGTGTGTATATATATATATATATATATATATATATATATATATATATATATATATATATATATATACTGCCCTACTCTTCGAAACGCCTGTGTTAGAATGGGGTAGCTGATGAAGGAGATGTTCTCTATGTGGCCTGTATGTTTTCTGTACTCGTTTATCATTTTGTCTATGTTTTATTTACAATGTCCTGTACCCAGATATGCATCTATATATACAGGTAGATGTAAGTATGTACATACATGTACGTATATATGCATATACTCATTTATCATTTGTAGTATATATATATATATATATATATATATATATAGGCGTAGGAGTGGCTGTGTAGTAAGTAGCTTGCTTTGAAACCACATGGTTCCGGGTTCAGTCCCACTGCGTGGCACCTTGGGCAAGTGTCTTTGGTAGAAGGAAACTGAAAGAAGCCCGTCGTATATGTATGTAGACAAATTAGTGGGTTAATTAGGTTGAGTTTTGTATGTGAAATACAACTGTTCTGAATATGTTGGGAGGGGGGGCTGAGGAATGTGGCCCGGGTGCCAAGAGGGCAGCAGCCCCAAAAAGTTTGGGAATCACCAATTTAAACAAACCATATCTGGATTAAATATTCCACCTGTTCTATGTTCAAATCAGCAGGATCTGGCCTTTCACGCCTACCCTACAGTGGTATTCTAAAAATAAACAAATCATACCATCGTAATCTCAAAGCAACAAGATAATGCATGATTAATTCAAAATAATGTAAATAAATATGCATCACATTTGACAGAATAATTTGAATTTTTTGCCTGTCTAGTGCATCACATGCAATACACAGGACATATGTCCATGGCTTCTATTTATCATATAAGATAACACATTCCTAATGCGTTTCTTTTTTTTTTTTTCAACTACTGGAGTAACACGAGACTTATGAAAGGAAAACTTTATATTTCTCAGAATGTATGGAAGAAGGTTTTAACCAAAAGTCTGAAAATAAACATGGGAATTTAGAATAAGCTGATGAAAATGCTTTGGACAAGCAAATAGTTAAATTAGTCCCTTACTCCTTAAAACAAAAAAAAAACTGAGATGGGCATGGCTGGTATGCTCGCTATCTCACAGGGGTCTGCCCTATCACAACTGGCCTGGTTCTATTTTGCTCCTACCCCCCCCCCCCCCGTCAGATCTTTGTACAATACAGTACTCCTCTCGCCCACCTCCTCCCTCTCCATGTCAATATATGTCAACAGAAGTTTCACTGACATTAAACTAATTTAATACAGTTAATAATTATTTGGTGGAGGGGAGAGCAGTGATTATTCCACCACCACCACCACCACCACCACCCACCCACACACACACCCACACCCACACCCACACCCACACACACACACACACACATACAGCAAGAAGCATTAAATGCTGGAACATGTGCCAAGAAAGAAGGAGGCAAAGATAAAGACTGAATGCCAGGTGGGATACAGCAGATTCAACCCACATCTGGCTAATTTCATTATACAATGACATCTGGTACTTTACCATCTTACTAATTTGTTTTTCCATTGCTCTCCCCCCACCCCTGTTTACTTGTCTTATACAGAGACTGTATCTAATTCTTTAGATTATGAACATAATGAGACACTGCATTCCTTCAAGGGATTAACTTTATATATTATTTTCATATATATATACATTGCTAGAAATAAGAGTTAAAATACTCAATGCTGTGTGTGTGTGTGTATGTATATATCATCATCATCGTTTAACATCCGCTTTCCATGCTAGCATGGGTTGCCAATCCATCACAGCGTTACAAGAAACAGGAAGAAAGAGTAAGAGAAAGTTGGCGCGAAAGAGTACAACAGGGGTCGCCACCACCCCCTGCCGGAGCCTCGTGGAGCTTTTATGTGTTTTCACTCAAAAAACACACACAACGCCCGGTCTGGGAATCGAGACCGCGATCCTCCGACCGCAAGTCCGCTGCCCTAACCACTGGGCTGTTGCGCCTCCATGTATAAGCATATAGATATTTAATTTATACTCACACACACACACAAATATTACTTGAGATCCTCTTCAGACAGTCCCTGTTTTAGTGGGGCTCCAGAGGCATATGAGCAATGGCATGATCCTCCAACTCATCAAGGGCGGCAGTCACTTCGAATAAGAACCAACTCAAGCCAGGACCTCTTATCAAACCCATATCAACCCATGTTAGACAAATGGCACTTCCTTGAACCTAAATCTGACCAGCAAATCTTGAATCTCCTACAACTTCCTCGGCTTACGACCGTGTCTAAGTTGTATCATGAAGTCACCAATTACTAAGCCCACGCTGATCGTGTGTATTTGAGTCTGCCCTTGTCTAGTTCAATCATAATTAAAAAGAAATTTAGCTGGTGTATAGTTCATGTGTGCATTTATACACACACAGAATTATTAGAAAGATTAGGATAGTTTAAAATGACTAAGGCAGCAGAACAAGGGATTATATATATATTAAAGTATGTAATTTCATTCCTACTTCTTCAGACTAAGGATCAGTCAACATACCACTATTATATATCAGTGTTGATCCAAACAACTATACCTGTTGTCCATAAACATTGCTTTTTCTACCTACCACATAGACAAAAGCACACCACCCACACATATTTACAATGCCAAATTTGAGAGGGGGGAGTACACACACACACACACACACACACACATATATATATATAATGTGAATATCCACAAGCAAACAGAGCAAGCCTCTATATAGTTTGCTCAACCTGCTAGAAACAGTAGCCAAATGCCCCTCAAATTATGTGGTCTCCACAATTCTTTTATTTGTTTCAGTCATTTGACTGCAGCCATGCTGGAGTACCACTTTTTAGTCAAACAAATCGACCCCAGGACTTATTCTTTGTAAACTTAGTACTTATTGCATCAGTTTCCTTTGCTGAACCACTAAGTTATGGTGACATAAACACACCAACATCAGTCATCAAGTGACGATAGGGGGACAAACACAGACACAAAGACACATGCATAAATATATATATACAACAGGCTTCTTTCAGTTTCTGTCTACTAAATCCACTCATAAGGCATTGGTTGGCCCGAAGCTAAAGTAGAAGACACATACCCAAGGTGCCACACAGTGGGACTGAACCCAGAACCACGTGGTTAGGAAGCAAGCTTCTTACCACACAGCCACACCTGCGCCTATACACAGGGGTCCACAGGTAACAAAATGATTGAGAGCCCCTTTCTAAAGGATACAATTGATGAATATAATCCAGGGTACAAAAATCTGAAGAGAGGAGGAATAAGTCATAATATGCCTTTTATCATAGGTATACTCAACCAGGGCTAATTTAGAGCAAAACAAAACCGATACTATTAAAAATTATTCAGGCTACTTCCAGTCTACAGCTGAAGGAAGCATAAATCCTTTTAATGAAGTTTTAACTTTAATCCTTTGCCACACAACCCAGTAAAAAAAGATTAAAAAAGAAAAAGTGGTAGCGAGTGCAACTTCACTTGCCTAGTAATAATAATATAAATAAGAATTTAAACTAATCAGCTAATAATCTAATCAAATTATAAAATATATTTTTTACTGGCAGAGATTTTAATCAAAAAACAATCTTGCAAATTTGTATTAAAACTCAGAATGATTTCCTGGTAAACTAGAAGCAGAAGGCTCTTAATTATATAAACTTTAACCCTTTAGCATTTAAATCAGCCATTTCCAGCCCAAATATTCCACCTGTTTTATATCCAAAAAAGAGTAAAAAGAGCTTTTGGGAGAGATTATGGTGTACAATCAGTGTGCAAGAGAGTGTTGAAAGGTGTTTTAAGGGTATCACAAAAGGGCCACGTTGGAGGCCCAACCTTCTAAGTTCTTTTACGGAGCTTTAGAAAAACTGAAAAACCGCTACAATAAGTGTGTAAATCTGAGAGGGGAATATGTTGTATAAAATCATAATTGACTGATCATTTTGCATCTCCTTTTTACCAAAGCCAGGAACTTTTCAGCATCCCCTCATACATGTAGCAGCAACAGTCACATGTAGACCACATGTTAGCTTTGTAGAGACGTTCAGTGACTGAACACAGCTGCATTGTTTTCTAGTCCCAACTGATCTGATCAAAAAAGAAAACCTAATGTTGAAGACACAGTTTTCCCAACATGAGAAACTGAGAAACCACTGGCGTAAAAGTAATATAATATAAGGAAGCCTGTAGTAGTCTCTATAGAAACAGCTATTCATTTATTCACTGAGATTCGCAAGGTGAAGCAGGCAGTCGGTGGTAATTTTTGCTTATAACTGCTTCCATAAGTTTTGAGATCTCCATAATTACAGGACAGTGAGTGGGGTTGGTAGATGTGTGGTTGTATGCTACTCATATTTTACAGTTATAGCAATGTTTCATGAAAATAATAAGATTGATAGCATATATATATCATAATATGGAAGAAAGAATTTGTTATCATTAGGAAAAAGAAATTTCATTCTTTTTGGAGGTTTTTAAAATGTCTTTTGGCCATTTTATTTTACAATTTTGCTTGTCTGCTGCAAATATTCAATATTCCATTAATTTAAATTTTTGCAATAATTCAAAGTCACCACTACCCTTCTTACGTGATCTGTACTTTAGCTTAAAGTAGTGGCTTTGCTAACGAGTTCTTTTTTTTTTTCTTTGTTTTGTTTATAGATAATCAATGTGCTCAGTTTTTATAGAAATTTCAAAAGATCAAAGCTAATCAAAACCTGCTCCTCCTCCTCTTCTTGGACAAGTATCTTCTACCATAGCTCCAAGCTGGCCAAAGCCTTGTGAGCAGATTTGATAGGAAGAAACTGAAAGAAACCCATCTTATATGTGTGTGAGTATATGTGTGTGTATGTATATATATATTATCTCTACCTTCGAAACGCAGAGTAGATAAAACAGGGGGTAACTGATGAAAGGAATGTTCTTTATGTTACCTGTCTCATTTCTCTATTTGTTTCTTTCATTGTTCGAAAAAAGTTCGTTTTCTATGCTTTTGTTTTTAATGTTCTCATTTCTCGTTTTGTTCACTTTTTTGGGGCATCCTGTACCCATATATGCATGTATATATACATATATATGTAGGTATGTACATATATGTGTGAGTGAATGAATGAGAGTGTGTGTGTGTGTGTGCATGTGTGTTACTGTCATGTAATCATGGAAGCATTCTTCTGTGTAAACATGTCTGATAATGGACAAGAAATATTACCTTACTTGCAAACAGGTGAGGCTTGGTGACAGGAAGGGCATCGACAAATTGCATCCAACCCATGTGTACAAAGTAAAGTGGACGTTAAAAACGAAGAAGATGAATATAAATATTTTGATTCGAAAATATGTAGCATTAGACGTAAAATCATCCAACTTTCAGATAATTCGTATAGTGTAGTTGCGTAGGGGTTGCAGGAACACTTGTCATAAGTCCCATAATCCTAGATACAAAATCTATGGGTTAACAGCCACATGTGTATGTATGTGAGTATATATATATAAATAAATGTGTGTGTGTGCGTGAACGTGATCCAATGATGGTGATGATCATAGTGATGATAAACATTAAAAACCAAAAACTTTCCACAAAAAATTTTCTGAAAAGAATAAAATGAAAAGCTTCAAGAGGATCTATGTCCAGTACTAACAAAATTTGAAACCTCTTAACTACTATTTGAAAAAAAAAAATGATATTCCTGCTCCAATTCAACGCCAACTACTTATCTTCCATTTCAAGAGTACTTTACAAAATATAATGACGTCATTAAAATGAATAAAATGGGAAGCCATAATCGGATATTCTAAGTAAAAACAAAATTTGTAAAAAAAAAAAAAAAAAAAAAAAAATTTTATAAAAAGAAAACAAAAATATATTGTACAAATTCAAATGATGATGATGATGATGATGATGGTGATAGTGATGTTTCAAGAATCTGGTTATGTGGAGTGCGGAAAATAACTAAAATGAAATAACTCCGATCCATACAATCAATCTATCATCATTTTCAGAACTGCTTCATTCATTCAATATTATTGAAGTGAGCAATCATAAATAACTATAAACAGTCTCTTCCTGAACTCCACACCCCCATCTTTTATATATTTACACACACACACACACACATATATATATATATACATATATATATATATACACACACACACAAAGCTCCTACCTTTTCTCATTCAGTCTGAAATTACCAGAAACGAAGGAGAAAGAATTTGCAATGTCTCAATTCAACAGTTTATCAAAGATGGTTGGTTAACAGCTTGTATCAAAAATAAACATGCCTTCTTGACTCCGTCAGTAATTTTCAACTTGAGTTTAAGCGAATTCACAACTGATATAACAATGTTAATAAAGGTGATTTAGCTTTTATGAGGGGAAGGGAAACGCCGAAAGACACAGGTGAAAAGCTTTCTCTCCTCCACTCTGACACCGACCGCCGCCTGCTGCCTTTCCCCGAGAGCTACTGAGTTTAAACAAACATATGATTAATGTCTATGCACACCGTTTTAATTTGCTATCTCTTTAGAACCAAAATCTTAACTGGACCATAAACACAGAAAGACAAATAGGAGAACTTGCTTTTAACAAGAGAAACTACTTCTCAGGAACAGGCACCACACAAGCGTGTACACACTCACACACGTTCAAAGTGATCAATTCTATCATAAATAAACTAATCAGTTTCAATTCTATAGTTCAACATATGAGTGTATATGCACACACACACACACACACACACACACACATATATATACATATACATTATTATATATATATATATATATATATATATATATATATATATATATATATATATATATATATATATATATATATATATATAAAATCATCAATCAGTGTCAGAAGTGGTCACTTCTAGATATTAGCAATATACAGACCCCACCTCCACACACACACACACAAGAAGAAAAAAGCATACATAGGTGCAGGTGTGGCTGTGCGGTAAGAAGTTTGCTTCCCATTGCTTCCCAACCACATGATTTTGGGTTCAGTTCCACTGCGTGGCAGTTCGGGCAAATGTCTTCTATTATATAGCCTAGGGTCAACCAAAGCCTTGTGAGTGGCTTTGGTTGACGGAAACTGAAAGAAGCCCATCGTATATATGTATATGTATGTGTGTTTGTGTCTGTGTTTGTCCCCCAACACCACTTACAGAATTGTAAGTGCTTAACAAAACCATCATAATAAATATATGTGTGTGTCTATATATATATATGTATATATTATTATAAAATATGGTAATTAATCATATATTAATTAATATCGATTAATTATCAGGAGGCCAGCACATCTAAAGAATCAAAGAGATTCAAAAATAATATCGGCAATCTCAGGGGATTAAGGTACATTTTTAAAAATAACGTTGACCACTAACGTGGACAATTAATGTGCTAGAAATAGATGTATATATATATGTATATATATACATGAATATATAATTATATGTGTATGTGCACGTCCATGCATATGTGTCTTTGTTCGTCTCTCTCTCTCCACTGCTTGACAGCCACTGTTGGTTTGTTTACATCCCCATGTCCAAGCAGTTCGGCAAACGAGGCCAATGGAATAATTAGCAGATTTAAAAGATAAGTACTGGGGTTGATCTCTTTGATTAAATAAAAACAAAAAGAAAATCCTCAAGGCGATGCCCCCACATGGCCACAGCCCAGTGACTGAAACAAGTAAGTACAAGATCAAACAAACACTTCAATTCATCCACACTGCCACCACCACCCCTCCCTGTTTATTCCACATGTGCTACTTTGTAAAATATATATCCCAGTTTCAATCCATCTTAGTAGATGACTATTATTATGATAACGAAGGTATCTGCTCTCACTGAATCTAAACCTAACAATATCCAAAGTAGGAATAGGTTTAAATATATCTTCCAAGTCACTTAAGTACCTATTATACTGTATATGAATTTAAAATCAAAAGTAGACATTGCTTTGCTTTTAAACATAAGTAATGAGAGAGATGGAAGCAAATTGTACATTAGAAATAGACATTAATAGCTGGGGAAGCAGGGAAAATTAAACGAATGAGCTCAACCAACAGAAAGTATGGGGAAATTACTTGAAGCAAAACAGAATGCAACATATTTAGAAGGTTGGATTTAGAGAACCTTCCCAAATGATTGGTTCTTCTAGACTGCAAGAATGCGGGAATAAAAACTGACAATTTTACTAATTAACTCGCTAATTAGAGATCTATATTTCTGAAACTGAGTTAACCATTTTGATACCATCCTGCCTGAGACCATTTTTGGTTCCATAATATGAAACCTCTCCTTTTAAATTGTTCATATTTTAAATCAAAACTTTCCATTAAAATTCTATATCTTTGTTAGATTATATTTTTATGAACAATAGGTTCATAATGACATTTGTTTTACTGAATGCCACCAAGTCCTTGAAAAACTTTCAGAATTAACCCTTTTGTTATTATATTCCTTTTGAATTACACACTCACATTGTTTCAATTAATTCTGAAAATAATGAAAAATTTATTGAAATAACTTTGTTGTTATACTTGTGCTTAGAATGCAAATTAACATGGAATTTTGATGGAAGGCTTCATTGTCGACCACTTTAAACAGGGAATTTGTATCATAGAACTAGCAATCTCAGGTGGGTTGGTATCAAGAGGGTTAATGGAAACAGATATGCAGTTAATTTCATTAGAAATATCTTCACGAAGGGCTTTAAAAGCAAATGAAATCTGTACACTACAATCCATTTTCCATCCTTTTATTTCTAACTGTTTGGCACGAGATATCAGTACGGCTACTTTCTTCGAATCTGTTGGGGTCACAATACTCAACTCCATTAATCAGCTGTGACTGAATTGTGACCACTGTCTTATAAAAGAAACCTGGAGATCCAAAGGGTACAGGACAGGACCCAAACAAAAAACAAGCAACTGACTTGCAAATTCAATTATAAACATTAAATTTAAAACATTAAATTTAAACCAACCATATCCAGCCGAAATACTTTACCTGTTTTACGTTCAAACCAGCCAGGTCCCACCCATCATACCTACCCTTCAATGTCACATCTACCCTACATTCTAAAACTAAACCATTATATCATTGAAGTTTCAAAGCTATGAGATAATTCATGATTAATTCAAAACAATGTGAATAAATAACCATTATATTTGACCAGAGTAATTTGAATACTAAAGGGTTAAAGGCTACGGAACAGCCCTAAAAGAAGAGGATTCCTGAAGGAGTTGCACCCTCAGTAGACTATCAACAAATTGACAAAATGAAAATAGCTTTTATTTCTCCCGACATATTACTTCTTTTGGCAGAGTTCAAACTTGAAGCATTTCCTTTGACCAAATAATAATTAGAGGAGACTGTGGCAGCCATATGCAACTTGGTAATATATATATAATCATGATCATCGTCCAACATCCACTTTTCCATGCTTGCATGGGTCAGAGAGAATTTGCTGTGGTAGATTTTCTACAGCTGGATGCCCTTCCTGTCACAGACCCTCACCTGTTTTCCAAGGAAGACTGGAAACAAGACACGTCACTTGGATGACAGTAATGCTTATTTACAATCAACATGTGATTTGAAGACAAGGGTCTTCACATACAAACACAAACATACACACATATATGAGACAAGTTTCTTTCAATTTCCGGCTACCAAATCCACTCACAAGGCTTGGTCAGTCTAAGGCTGTAGTAAAAGAAGACACTTGTCCAAGGTGCCATGCAATGGGACTGAACCTGAGACCACATGGTTGAGAAGCAGGTTTTTTAACCAAGCCATGCCCGTACCTCAAAAGTATAAACAGAACTCTGACAACCAAATATTCTGTCACCAACTTCAATACTAAAGAGTTCCAGATAAGGTGTTGTGTCAACACCTCTTTAGGAGTTCAGACTCTGCAGCACGAATGCTTGCTATTGTCTTTTATTCTTCCAGAGCCCAGTAGGTGTATTAGAATCTCTTCATGTTGAGAAATAAATCCTTGTTTTAAGCATAAATACCTGTACCCAAATTAAACAATTACTAGTTTTTGCAACTCCCTGCCGTGTGTGATCTATGTTACCAGGTAAGAAATACTGTATTGGATGGCATTTAGATAAGACATACTCCAACCCCTCCCCCACAAAAAAAAAAGAAAAGTAAAAGAAAACACCCTTGATTCTCTGTGCGAAGTCAGGCCACCCATAAGCTAATTTTGTTCCTAATACTCACTACTACAAGTTAATCTTAATTCAGGTGGTCTCCAGTGTTTTGGTTCACATTCTACTGTAGTGGAAGTTTGTCTTTTATACAATATTCTGCTCTGAGATTTTCCTTTCTCTTTTTGCCTGCTTTATGACTCTAATCAAGTGGGATATTTTCACTGCCATGATATCTAGTTTTATTTTCAGTTGTAACTGCAAACTTACTTTTGTAATGTTTTCTCTAATGGTTACTGCTAGATTACTTTAAATATTACATGCTTTAATGCGCTAAAATCTTTCTTTCCTTATTATGTATTGCTGAAATTAGGGCATATCTAATATACCCATAATGTCTTTTTATACTATCAAATACGATTTGCTTTTTTTTTTTATTTTATTCTTTTTTGATTTAAAAAAAAAATTGTTTATTTAAATACAGTTCTTTGAACCTGAAGAATATAAAACTAGTAGTATAGCTTTTTAATGCCACTGAAATTAAATAAGCCAGCACTAACTTAAATATATAATACAGATTGATATTAATGTCAGAAAGGACATGGTTGTTAACTAAGTCTCTTTTCCTGTTGCACACATACACATGGTGGATACAAAGGAATGTAAAACTTCCTTCTTAGAGGATCATCAGCTACTACTCGTGCACAACTGGGGGTACTCTGACCTGCTGGATAGCTCTGTGGTAACAGTTCTCCATTAAACTGAAAGAAGAGTGCAGCAGACAGTGGAAAACTACTGTATTTCACTCCCACTCATAAAGCAAGATCAGCTTGGACCTTAGTCTGAAGATAGAGCATTTATCATTATCATTTTTTCAGGGATATTTAAAGGCCTAGAAAAATAGGATTCAGGAATAGTTTCTTCACCAGGGCTGTCACGTATAACAGAACATGCTAGACTTACTGATGGGTCTACTGTACATTCACATACAAGAAGATAATATAGACACTGTAGAATGATCAGCCACTTGCATGTTAATTTCATGAGCTGGCTGTTCCACCAATTGAATCGACTGGAACCCTCATCATTATAACTAACGAAGTGCCAATTAATCAAAGACAGTGTGTTTCAACAGAAATACAGTAACAAGTATTTATGTCATTGTGCAAATTCAGTTTTTACTTTCAGACCTACAACATACAACTGAAACACTATTTCCCATTGGGGCTGAGACCATAAATGTATGAATGCAGGTATCTGACAGGTATTACAGGTGTGTCACAACCCAGACAATCAGGTCTTGAAACAATTTCTTCATACAAATGAATCATGCCCTTTGCCACTGTCAATACTGTATGCAATCTAAGGCAGCAGGCTGGCAGAAACGTTAGCACGCCGGGCGAAATGCTTAGCGGTATTTCGTCTGTCTTTATGTTCTGAGTTCAAATTCCACCGAGGTCAACTTTGCCTTTCATCCTTTTGGAGTCGATAAATTAAGTACCAGTTGCATATTGGAGTTGACCTAATCAACTGACCTCCACCACCCAAAAAAAATTTCGGGCATTGTGCTTAGAGTAGAAAAGAACACTGTGTGTATCTTATAAAAACAGTAGTGTAAACATACTTGAGTTACATTTTACAATCACAAGCTAAGTACACATTACAATACTGTTATTATACATACCCTAGAGGTCTGCTTTATCATATGTACAAATACTGAATTATCTATAGTAGTATTATATGCTCTTAACATGTCTTACAGGTTGTCAACTTGCACTACTATTGTACTTACTGTTCTACTAACTTTTATACGGTGAAATTTAATTGATACGGAAAATTAAAAAACTAGCTGCAACTATAGCCTCAATGTACTTTTACAGGTAGAATGACAAGGAACTGTACTGATATATATATATAGATACATATGTAAGTACATATAAACAAGAGTGTGCACTCATAGAAGTGAGATTCAGAGTGACTTTGCAAGTGGGGGGGGGGGGGGAAACAAACTACATCTAATAAGAAGAGTGAGCAAATTAACAGGGCATTGCAGAGAAGAGAACAAGGAGAAAACTGACCAAACCCTGATTGATTAGCCAATGAGCAAAGGCATTCCTGCCATAACTACACCTACTATAAAGATTATGTGATCAATCAAATATGCCCTTCCCATTTTCTTTGAAGAAGACCAGGTACAATTTGAAGAAGATTTAACTGTCATTTCTAACAGATCAAATAACAACAAAAGTATTTCTTGTTGCATGATACAATCTCTCTCCCTCTCTCTCTCTCTCTCTCTCTCCCTCTCTCTCTCTCTCCCTCTCTCTCTCTCCCTCCCTCTCTCCCTCTCTCTCTCTCCCTCTCTCTCTCTCTCCCTCTCTCTCTCTAAGTGAGAGATTCTTTTTTCAAAATGATTTTCTCTAATTTACAACATTATCTCTTATGACACCAACCCAACTACACCCGCCTTTCGTTCAATAATAGAAACTTCCTGTTTCAAAGTAATGTGAATTAAACTCTCCATTAAAAACTTCACGGTAATTTATATTCCAAACACCAGCTTATTCACGACAAAAGTTATTTTACTAAATTCTTCATTATTTTTCCAAACTAATTGAAACAAAATGTGGTGTATTTTAACAGAAATATAATAACAAAAGGCTTAACCCTGTCATGACGTTATTTCCAACAAAACATAGTGCCTTTGTTTTGCAACTATATTTTTAAAAATAGTCAAAATTTTGAAGAGATTTAGCAAAATATCTTTATCAAGTATTTAGCTAGTGTTTGGGACAAAACCTAGCAAAAAAAAAAGAATCTGGCATAAAATTTATTTAACTACGAATATGGTAAAAAATAAGACTCATATCTTAGTACCACATGTGGTCTCAGGTGGACTGATGTCAAAAAAGGTTAAAAGGTAGGAATAATATATATATATATATATATATATATATATATATATATATATATATATATATATATATATATATATATGCATATGTATGTGTGTGTGAGTGTGTGTGTGGTTTTGTTAAGCAGTGTCGATTTTTACACACACACACACACACATATATTCCTAAGGTATTTTTTGATGATATTATTATCATTATTATCATTATTACTATTATTTATTCATATGAACAACAACAACAACATGAATAAACAATAAGAATAATGATAATTATAACATCAGCAAAAAATACCCCGGGGAATGAGAACCCAGAGTTGGGTTCAAAATTCTACCAGGACACCTGATGAAGGCTGGAGAGTAAATCGGCCGAAATGTGGTGATAACAACAAACAAGATGAGGACACATAAGTGTCCAATGTAGATAATGTAAATAACGTACAAGAATTCTTCAACTCTAAAATATAGAACAAAAAAAAAAGAATATCATGATAAACAGCTTGTGAACCGCTATCACACCTATGACAACAACAACAACAACAACAACGGTGATGATGATGATAATAATAATAAGTTACAGGTAGTAATCTGATACCCACATAAAACCTACCAGAAATAAGACTAAACCTGAGCCAAAGCAAAATGATTATAATAAAAGACTTCAAAATGTGATTAAACAAACAAAACTGAATATATATTACCGATGAGTGTAGTATTTGCTTATAGCAGTGTGATCCAGTGGTAAATAGTCATGACAAAGTAGTACCCGGAATTAAAATAATCTGGCCTGATACTGTGTGTTTGTACTTGAAAAAAAAAAAATGAGTAGGTGTTGCATCACAGCAAATAGACATTTGATAATGTGTTAATAAAAGAAAAGGATGTGATAAATGAAGTCTGAAGAGCATTTATCTACATTATTGTTCATAATGTTCTTCCATAGTTAGAGTGAGCCAACAAGGACACTTCTACATTACTTCTCAGTTTGCTAGAAATAAGTATCTTGAGAGAAAAAGAATGCATCATCTTAAAAATACAATACTAATAAAGTATTAATCTAATCCTTTGGTATTTAAATCTGCCATATCCAACCCAAATACTCCGCCTTTTTTTATGGTTAGATCCGGTCTCTCACACCTAACTTTTAATATCATTCTACAAGTAAACTATCACACCATTGAAATCTTAGAGCTACGAGATAAAGCATTATTAATTCAAAACAATGAATGACTAAGCGTTACATCTGACACGGCAATCAGAATGCTAAAGGCTTAAGAATAAAATACTGTCTTTAGACAATGATATCTGCAATAAACTCTCGCTGGAGATAGGATGGTCACAACTGGAATGCTTGTTGATTATAAGACCACTCGATAAAGACTGACCGAGGGTTAAACAACAATAACACCAGCAGTGTACTGATGAGCAAATTTATAAAAACCACCCCAGCTTTACTAACTACTTATGAAGTAAACTTATTTTCTTGACGGAAACACATGCTCAGATCATAAATTAAGCCTGAAGGCCAGAGTAATTTGCTTTATCGCGATTATCCAACATTGGATCTTTTACATTTCATTGTTATATTGCAGGAAATTACATCAATAATTAATTCTCATCAGAAAAACATTCAACTACCCTTAAGCATCAAAAGATAAAAACAGTCCTTTATAGTAATGTGTGTGTTATAAGTCTTTATTAATGATGCACCTTCAAGTGAATTCAGCTATAACTAATAACAGATAAAATCCGCCTTTCTGCCATCCAGGGGGTTTCTTTAATCAATGTATTATAAGCTATTATTTATAACTGAATTCCCTTCGAGATACATCATTAATAAAGACTTTTTTCCCATGTTTCTCCATGCTTCTTTCTACATTTATCTTACACATGTACATTACATATAAAGATATATATATATATATATATATATATATATATATATATATATATATATATATATATATATATATATATATATATATATATGGATAGTACACACACACACATATATATAGTAACAAACTAAGGAAAGGAACTCCTTCAAAGGGATGTGTAAAACATCCAATTCACTAGTTCGTCAGTTGAATACCACATAGATATGGGTATAAAGCAAGTTACAAGCAATATATTAATTAGAGAGATTCAATTGACAATCCAATAATTTATTTATATTATAATATAACATAATATACTATGAATATAATATGATATAAGATAACATAAAAAAATCATTACAAAACCAAAGGAACCAACAATTTGTTTTGACTTATAGAACTTATTTGATTTACAAACAATTCAGTCCACTTATATAAGTCTCATCAGAGCTTTGGCTTAAAGACAAACAAAATCCTGTGTGAAAGGACGGCTGGATTGTAAAAACATTAATACAAATGCCTATGTATTATGAGTGTGAGCGTTAACTTTTCAACTACATAACAATTACTATTAAAAATTTTTTAAAATTATAACAGACAAAATAATTAAATAAATAGAATCTACAACTATCGAAATATATTTCTATATATCTCAAATAACATTAATCCAAACTTGTTTAGGTCGAAAACAATTTTTGACTATTATATTAACATGCAACAACAATATATAGGTATATAAAATAAGAGTAAATTTTCAGATTAACACCCGCACGATTGTCACTAGGGTGTTAGGGTTAGGGTTAGGGATGGAATTCCCTAACCCTAACACCCTAACCATAATCCTAAAACCGTAACCTTGACCCTAAAACTCTAGCCCTAACACCCTAGTGTAAATCGGGCGGGTGTTAATCTGAAAATTTACCAAATTAAGTATCAGGGTCTTAATCTAGAAACTGTAATAAAATGTGTAAATAAATATAAATAATAATATACTATTAGATTGGTAATATATAACAGCTTTTCTCTTTATTTAAAGTTACTGATATAAAAAAAATTGTTTAAAGTAACTAACAGAAAAATGTTCTTTATTTATTTAGCTTATCAGAGAGAGAATTCCGTAATGAATATGAAGATAAACTTAGAGCTATAATAACTACAACCCATGTTACCCCAGAGATATAGAGTTAGGCTATAATAAGAGATATCAAAATATTATTAGTTTTTCAGAAGAAACCAGATATGATGTTACTTAAATAAAGATTATTCACAGAAACTAACAAGTAAATGTCCCTATATTCGTATATTATGGAAGAGAGAACTCAGTAAATAAAATAAAGTAAGATAAACAAAAACAAGCATTGAGTACTGATTCGATCCTCAATAAATTCAATTAATATTATTTTTTTAAATAAAGGACTATAAATACAATATGTCCAAATGTTATTAATTCTTTCAGAAGTAACAAAATAATATTGTTGTAATAAGAATACAAGTTATAAACTACACAATACTATAATAATTATTAATTATTATTGTGGTTATTAAATTTAGTTAGTAAGTCAAATAAAACTATTCATTTATTATTATTAGTTAATTGATAAATTAAATGAATATATTTATACATATAATTATTTAGTATAATGAAGACATCTTATTTGTAATATGTATTAATATTAAATTACTAATATAATGATATATTTTACAGTAACTACAAGAATTTGCACCAGAAAGATGTAAACTATTTGGAATTAATCCATTAAAAAATTAATTTTCCAAATTCTACATTATTATATAGATTAAGATGACAAAACTTAAAGATATATATACACACACACATATATACATACATACTGAATGTGTTAAACTAATTAAAGATTTCTGATTCTTTTCGTTGATTGAAGAACCTGGGAACATATTTTCTTCAATTATAAATTTTTAGATGCATTTTTAAGGGTGGGACAGAATTGTTTAGTCAAGGCTCACGTTTAGCTCTGGCATTAACATATATGCATCAATATGTATGTGTTTTGGCCAAGGTTTTTTTTTTTTTTTTTTAGTCTATATGTCTAGGACAGTTTCTTAATTTTTGTGGGTATCATTAATTTTTTAACATATTGGAGAGAGAGGCTTGGTGACAGTCTTATTTGGTTTGTAGTTTAGATTATTTTTTAAAGATAAATTGTTTTCGTGTCTGTAGCATGATATGACTTCGTTTCTCTTGTTTAGTACACGTTCGCTATGTGTGGTTATGTGGTATTTTTCAGTGGTACATAGAGCACAGGATCCATTTATGCATGCGGTTATGTTGTCTTCTTTTCACTTCAACATTTGTTGAAAGAAGATTAGGGGTGGGTGGGAAAGAAAGATATAAGAATGGCAGCATCGGTAGAGCGCCAGATAAAATATTTTTTCAGTATATGGTTACATCTTTTTTATATTGAGTTCAAATCTCATAATACTCAACTATGCCTATTTGCCTTTCCAAGGTCGATTAATAAAATGCACAAGGAGCAATACACACACACACACTTTCATACATACAAATATATACATACACACACACATATGGGAAGAGATGAGTGTTTTTGATTTAATCTACATGACATTTCAATAACACCAGCTAAAGATATTCACTGCAGCAAAGACAGATTCAGATACTCCAAGATATTCTAGCATGCGCGCGCACACACACACACACACACACACACACATAAAGACATTAAAATAATTTAATAAGAGATTACGAGATAGAACATAACCTATTTTTGCAGAATCCACACAATTTGCATTTCACAACTCCATTTCGTATATTCTAATTTCCAAATGCTTTGCAATCATTCAAATTCCTCCTCCTTAATCAGAATTGCTAATTCAGAATTTTTAATTGCAACTAACTGTGGAGTCAATTAGGTATCAGAATTGTTAATTTTTATAACAATAGCTTATCAGAATTTTCCTATATACATACATACGTAATTATAATGTCTGTGTGTGTAAATAATAGAATATCTTTTATCTTTCATTTGTTTTAGTCTTTAGACTATGGCCATGCTGAAGCACTGACTTGATGAATTTTTAGTCAAATGAATCAACCCTATTACTTATGTTCTCTTTTTTATTTTCAAGTGTGGTACTTAAACTATTGGTCTTTTTTCTTGAATTGCTAAGTTATGTAGACATAAACACACCAACACCAGTTGTCAAATGGAGGGGGGGGGGACAAATACAGACACAAAGATTTATTCTAAATAAAACAAGAGCACTCAGAGAGCACAAACCTCTGCCAAGGCAACACCAACATCTTCTCAATGATTAGCCAGAGGTGATTTTCAAAGTGAGAATATCTGAAATAAACTCGACTGCTCTCACAAATGAGAATACTAAAAATGAACCCAATCACTCTCAAAAATTAAGTGAAAAAACAGGAAAAATGATTTAGAATCTTGTCCGGTACCGGATCAATCCCAAAATCTAATTAGATCATGCCAATCACAAGGCCAAACATCCCTGAAAGTTTAATCCGAATCCACCCAGCAATTGTTGAGATATTTTGTCCACGGACAAACAGACAAACAAATATAACTGAAAACAATACCTCCGCTTTCACTAAGGCAGAGGTAATAAGTTAAAATGATGGTTGGTTGAATTGAGTAGTATCTGCCAGCTATCTGTATCTGCTCAAGCAAAACAGCTTTTCTCAGAAACCTATACAACAAACATTAATGTGTTTTTCAAGGAAATCTTTCAAATTTCTTTCTTAGTGATCATAACAAAACAAGCCACGTAGTTCTGGAGATGTGACTCCCACGACCAACTTTATACATGATGCAATTCTCTATATACATCCTGTTTAATTACACAACACGGATTAAGCACTTAACTAAAGCTGTGTGATTTAAGAAACCCACGTCATATTTGTCTCTGCACATGCACGCACAAAATTGGGGAGTGCTAATTTCTGTCACGGTTTTACATGACAACCAAAGAATAACACTTTTACAAATTTCATCATACGATTTTCTGGTGACAAATGCAAGAATTTTATGTGCTACTGTAATCAGGAGTTCCATCCAATAAGCTTTAAAAAAAAAAATGATAATTAGAAATACTATTTTTAATGTGTGTGTATATAAAAGGTAAATCTAGTTGAGTCACTAATCCCAATAACAAATAGAATACTTGCGAGTTGCCCATAAAATAATTGTTTGAGCACAAGGCCAGGAATTTCACGGGAATAGGAACAAGTCAACATCAACATCGGTATTTTAACCTCAGAGGGATGAAAGGCAAATTAACCTCAACAACTAATTCATTCGATTTAATGAGGGTGCTTGTACAGGGTCACTTGATTTACTAGAAATAACAGCCAAATCTCCATTACATTTTACTTTACTATCTTTAGAAAGAAGAAAAAAAGGAAGGACATATGGGTAATACATAGTCCTAGATATCACTATTCACAGAAGAGAGCAAGAAAAAGAAGACAGGATGGGTATTGCTGGGGTTAACCAGGGACTAAATAACACTGTTTCTGTAAGCCAAGCAAAATATTTAGTTTTCTATGAAACCCATTTAAATTGCAATTCCTGGAGAATACCCAATGGAATTTTTGTATTTTGCTATGTGCCAAAACAACAGAAATTATATTTCTCTTTTCATGTTTTTTAGGTAATAAAAAAAGATGCTCAATTTTGTTTTCTTATAATTTGTTCTACTTAGGCAAACTACAAGTATATTTTTATTCGTGGCTGTGTGGCTCAGAAGCTTGCTTCCCGAACATGTGGTCTTGGATTCAGATCCACTGCACAGCACCTTGGGCAAGTGTCTTCTTCAGCCAAAGCTCCGTTATTCTTTTCTTTCACTTCTCAAGCATGACATAATGCCAAAGGTCTTGGTCATTGCCTCTATGAGGCCCAACACTCGAAAGGAAGTCAGCCATGAAAATCTAAATTCAATATTAGTAGGATTTAAATAGAGAAGCAAAATAAATTATTTTCTTTATAATTTTAACCCAAGACCAACAATTTTAAGGGATGGGTAAGTCAATTACAACCCCAGGGTTCAACTGGTCCATATTTTATTGACTTTGGAAGGATGAAAGGCAAAGTTGACCTCAGCAGCATTTGAACTCAGAATGTAAAGAACTGCAGGAAGTGCAGTAACAATTCTACCGCTCACCACCCTTTTAATAAATCAAATAATTATAAAAAATTATATAATTTAAAGTTAAATTAGTGTAAATATATTTAATGTGGAAACATCAAAAAATTGAAATTATGCAGTAATGAGTAGAAAATATTAATCAATGACTTATATTTTTATTCCAGCGAATACGGAGATAACTTCAGACCTGCAGGGATCTTATTACAACTTCATCGGTGAAACATCATAAACTTCACCATGTTTACCTAAATAGTGATGGCAGAATCACAAAGTAAATACCCAAGAATGAACACTGGCTGGTTCTGAGAAACAGAATTGTTTATAGAGTAAGCACAGGCAACCTTCAGTCAAAATACTTCATCTGGTCCACAAAGAGATTTTGACCGATCTGTGAGCAAACATTATTGTTTATTGGAGTACAAAACAGTTTTTTTTTTTTTTTTGCTTATTCTAAGTGTTCCATATAACCACACTGATGGATCATGAATGGGATTTTGTTACACTGGCCCAAGTGTTGTTTTGTAGTAATTCAAATACTAATATATCAAAATCCTGAATTGCAGGACCACATTACTCCCCATGCACATTTTGCAGATGCAATCAATCAAGTTTACAAACAGTAACAGTCTCATTGTGTTTTAAACAAGAAATCCAATGCTAAATGTCTACTTAAAGAAAGAAAATATAGTTTATTATTGTAAAGTATCTATTTTGTCAACTTTCATGCTTAAACAATGGCTATGAACTAGGAATATTCAAGGTTAATCACTTCTTTTCTATGACTGCTGCAGTCTCAGATATACTAGTTAAAAGGCATGCCAAAAGGATTAATCACATACTGAGAGATACATCAACCTGATATGTCTTGCAAATAATGAGATATCAAATGAACAAGATATTTAAATGTACTACAATACTTATTGAATAACTTGAGCTTCGAAGTACAAGGAAAAAATTCCCATGGCAATGATGAATGCAGAATGCAGGATGGTTGACAAAATTTTCAATATACTTGGTCACTGGATTACTTCCTCAAGCCCTCTCTAGACAAATGAGAAAAGTTTTGGAACTGGTAAACCAGAGAGCTGCACCAGGTTCCAGTTTGATTTGGCATGGTTTCTTATTTTTTTTACTGCTCACAAGGGGCCACACACAGAGGGAACAAACAAGGACAGACAAAGGGATTAAGTCGATTACATCGACCCCAATGCATAACTGGTACTTAATTTATCGACCCTGAAAGGATGAAAGGCAAAGTTGACCTCGGCGGAATTTGAACTCAGAACGTAGCAGCAGACGAAATACCGCTAAGTATTTCACCCAGCATGCTAATGTTTCTGCCAGCTTCCCGCCTTAGCTGAGGGAAATATTACCTTACTTGTAAACAGGCCATGGTTGGCAACAGAAAAGGCATCCAGCCATAGAAGATCTGCCTAAATAAACTCTGTCCAACTCATACAAGCATAGCAAAGGAGACATTATGAACAATGATGAAAAATAGTTTTCATCTTGTTTTGCTGATTTTCACTTTCATGCAAATGAGTTCGAGCTGCTTGCTACTCCATTTGATGTGTAAGTGGACACTGCATCAGAAAATTATCAACTAGAATTGATCGAGATGCAGTACGATGACATCTCAAGATATAAATTTTATTCTGAAGATGTGACAGTGCTTGACTTGTATAGAAAATATATTCATCCAAGTGGGAAGTATCCTAACTTAGTTATCCATGAAAATAAAATGCTAAAACAAAAATAAACAAACACAAAAGTAAAAATGACGGCATCCTTGTTTGGCAGCACTTATCTGTGTGAGCAATTATTTTCAAAACTGAAGTGCACTAAGAACCATTTGAGAACAAAATTGACTGATGCCCACCTGGATAATGTTTTGCTATCGGCATCACTAAGTCGAACACCCAATACCAAGAAGCTTTCAAGCAACAAACAGCATCAAATTTCTCATTGATTCATCGACCGTTCACATATAAAATTAAATAACTTTCTTATTCTACTCAGTTTACTGCCATTCAAAAGCATTCATGTTCATATATTTCGCGTTTTACAGATTCTGGTTTTTTTTTTTTTTTCATGTCTTTCTAATAGATTCTAAAGATGCCCTGATTGAAATAAATTGCAACTTAAATTAAATTCTTTGATTACTAATTGGCCTCCTTTTCTAAGTAAAAATGATTTTGTAGCGTATGCCATTCACTGATTTGATGGAAAATATAATGAGATTCTGATGTTTGTTCCAAATGTAAATACACACAAACAAACCCAACACGCACACCCACACAGAAATGTACATTAAAGAATACAACTATAAGAAGTATAAGTTTTTAGTGATTGCTGTGATGCTTGAAGGAATATATTTAGATAACACTAAACAAATATACAGTTTTTTTTTTTTTTCACAATCTCTGTGGACAGAAAAAGGTGAGATTAGCCCAATCTATGCTCTCTTCAAAGATCATGCACCCATAATTGCCAGACCAGAGAGAGAGAGAGAGAGAGAGAGAGAGAGAGAGAGAGAGAGAGAGAGAGAGAGAGATAGCATATAGCCATTTAAAGCCACTAAATATTGTGACTGCACTCTATTCACGGTTTGTAAAATATTTATAATACATCCATCATCACCACTACCAAATGTCTCATCTTTCATGCTGACAAGAGTTGGACAGTTTAACAGGAGCTGGTAAGCCAGAGGACTGCAACTAGCTCTGCTGTTTGCTTTGGTATGGTTTCTATGGCTGGATGTCTTTCCTCCTCCTCCTCCTCATCATCGTTTAACATTTGTTGTCCATGCTGGCATGGGTTGGACGATTTGACCAGGGCTGGCAAGCTGCAAGGCTACACCAGACTCCAGTCTGATTTGGCATGGTTTCTACGGCTAGATGCCCTTCCTAACACCAACCACTCCAAGAGTACAACTCCTGTATATATACACACACACATACAACATATACAGGGTGTCTCTAAAATTACCGCTGCAATTTTTAAAATTGAGGAAAATATAAAAAACGATAACTCAACAGTGTTTATTGGAAAATACATATATATATATATATACACACACACATATATAATGAAGTTTTGTATTATGTAATTTTGCATGATACAGTTACTTAATGGATAAACAGAATGGCAGTTGCTTTGATATTTTTAATTAAAATTTCACATTAATTAAACAATGTTACCATGTTTTGTTGTGGTTTCCTTTAACCTTTGTCAACAAAAATGTCAATTAAAGCAAAATATTTGTAAAATACAATTAATAAGGAAACAAAATAAAATGTTTAAAAAAAAAAATTGATTCAAGAATGAAGTTTGAAATTAACTTAATGCTAACTACAGGACCCATGCTTATCTCTCAGGAGTTTTGAAATGATTGAAAACGGTAAACATCTTCCACGGGATAATGCTCCAGAAAGGCGTGTCACATGGAAATCAAAACCGAAGTTTTATCCAGAGGTGTAATAAAACAGATCAATGAAATAGACGATCCTGATCAATACCAGTTCATATTTCTTTATTGTCCACAAGGGGCTAAACATAGAGGGAACAAACAAGGACAGACAAAGGGATATTAAGTCGATTACATCGACCCCAGTGCGTAACTGGTACTTAATTTATTGACCCCGAAAGGATGAAAGGCAAAGTCGACCTCGGCGGAATTTGAACTCAGAACATAACGGCAGACGAAATACCGATAAACATTTCACCCGGCATGCTAACGATTCTGCCAGCTCGCCGCCTTATGATCAATACCAGTTCATGCCAAAGTGATACAACCAAGTTGCTGTGGCAGTGAAATACCAAAGTTGAAAATCTGGTGCTCACATATCCAGACCTATTCCATTATGCATTTGGATAAAAACTCCAAACCCAATCAATTCCAATAGTTAGCTAGAAAATATTACTTGTGCCCTTTAAAAAAAATCAAGTAATGGCCCTAAAACACCCATCAGAGTTTTTAACCCTTTAACATTCAGATAACTCTGTCAAATGTAATGCTTATTTATTCATATTGTTTTGTATTAATCATGCATTATCTCATAGCTTCAAAATTTCGATGAAGTGAATGTTAAAACGATATTGGCCAGTTTGAACATGAAACAGATAAAATATTTAGGGCCAAATACGACCAGATTAAATGCTAAAGGGTTAAAAAAGAGTCTGACATTTTAGTGCCCCTGTTTTTTTGTTTTTTTTTTACTTTTCTTTTGTTGCTGCTGAATCAAACTTGATGCACTATCAGAATAGAAACTGCAAAACGATGCATGAATATTTTGCTATCAGAATGGGAAGTGGCAGAAGGTAGATACTGAATCATATTTTGACTATTAAATTTCTTGATTGTGTGTGGATTTTGGGATTTTATTCTTATTTAGAATAATACAGTTCAGATGGATGAGGACAGTTGCATAAAAAAGTGTTGATCACTTACAGCGGAAAGAAGTTGTAGAAGAGGGAGAACCAGGAAGACATGGGACGAAGTAGTGAAAGCAGATCTCAGTATGCTGAACTTCAGAAAGAAGATAACAGAGGACTAAGATATGTAAGACACTGCTGTACTCGAGAAGACATGCCCACCAAGGTGCCACATAAAATGCATTGGCATGGGTGCTGGTACCATGTAAAAAGCATCCAGTACACTCTGTAAACTGGTTGGCATGAGGAAAGGCTTCCAGTCATAGAAACCAAGCAAAAAAACCAAAACAAGATTATGGAACCTGGTGCATCCCCTGGCCTTGCTAGTTCCTGTCAAGCTGTCCAACTCATGCCAGCATGGAAAATGGACATATGACGATGATGATGATGATGATGATGAAAAATGACTCCAATATCAAACCATGAACTCCCATTATGCTGCTTGCGGGGGGGGCAGAGGAAGAGATATTCATCTAGAAAGACATGACAGAAAGAAGAAACCAAGAAAATGTCTGGTGAAAAAAACTAACAATGTAGAGTTAGTTAATTGCAAAAGAAGAAATTATGAGAGTAATCAAAGAATCTATCGATTATCTCAATAAAATGGGGAAAATGATTTATCCATCTTTATGATTTGGATTCTATATTTGGATCTGTTTTAGTTACTTGAAGAGTACTATGGGATTCAAATGAGAACAGCAGTATTAATAAGACAGTTTTATAGCACTAGTATAAGATGAAGAAATTTCAGATTGTAATATAATTCTGGAAAATGGTACAAATATTCAAATTACTATGACTGTGGAAGTCCTCTTGTTTATCGGACAAGTACTCTCGAGCGTGTTCATTGCCAGAGCAGCTGTCTGGCTTCCGTGCTAGTGGCCCGTAAATAGCACCATTTGAGCTTAATCGTTACCAGCATTGCCTTCTAGCACATGTGCTGGTGGCACGTTAGAAAATTATTCGAGCGAGGTTGTTGCCAGTGCCGCTGGACTGGCTCCTGTGCAGGTGGCACGTAAAAAACACCTTTTTTGAGCATAGCTGTTGCCAGTACTGTGTGACTGGCCCTCGTGTCGGTGGCACGTAAAAGCACCCACTACACTCTCGGAGTGGTTGGCGTTAGGAAGGGCATCCAGCTGTAGAAACTCTGCTAGATCAGATTGGAACCTGGTGCAGCCTTCTGGCTTGCCAGTCCTCAGTCAAATCGTCCAACCCATGCTAGCATGGAAAGCGGACGTTAAACGATGATGATGATATATATATATATCAATATATATATATATATATATATATATATATATATATATATATAGGGAAAATAACCAAGTTTCAAGAACTCATCGATGAGTTCTTGAAACTTGGTTATTTTTCCTAAAATTATATATTTTATATATATTTTATCTATAAAGCTCAATTTAATTTTAATTTTTTATAAATTGATTTTAATTGAGTTTTTACCTGTAATTTTGGATTTTGTCCCTAATATTATATATATGTATATATATATATATATATATATATATATATATATATATATATATATCCCCTTCATTCAACCTCTCGTTATTATTGTCTTCCTTCTATTCAACCTCGTTTTTCCAATCATTCGACATGTTGGACAACTGAACTCAACACATTTTTGTTCGTTCTCTCTCTATTTTCTCTTATTCCTTTCTGTTGAAGAGCGTAGGCTTAAAACGTAAAAGATTTTTCCATTTTCCCCAGAGTATCAAACTAATACACTTGCCTGTTGTTCCTACACCTGTCTTCGTCTTTGTTTTTCAATAAATTTGCACTATATATATATATATATATATATATATATATATATATATATATATCATGTTGAATCATTAATCCCTACACATTTTTTTCCTCTCAATCCTTTCTATTGAAGAGCATAGGCTCAAAACGTCAAAGACATTTCTATTCTTCCCATGTGTCAAACTAATACACCTGCTTGTTGTGACCTCACCTGCTTTCATCTTTCGTTTTCTGTAAATTTGAATTTATATATATATATATATATATATATAAACACACAGACACACACATCCATCTTGGAAACTTACTTTGCTCATGTGAAGAATAAAAGTTGTGAATACAGTACAAGCCCTAATTTGGTGGTAAATTTTGTGATAATTCCACTCAGTCATTCCAAATGTGTGAAAAAAGTAACAGAAATTAAAACTAAGAATATACATGATGATGATGATGATGATGATGATGATGATGATGATGACGATGACGACAAAAGAGGTGAGCGAAGAAAAGCAGCCTTTAAATTATTAATTCTTTTTAAAGTAAACAGATATATGAAATGTTTATGGAAATATCTATCAGGAAGGAGTCAATTTCAACAACTCTTTGTTTTCAAAGATGAGAACGTGTGAACGAAAGAGTCAACGAGTGAGACTTCCTGTTGCTAAGCAGCAAAGAGAGATTACCTCCCCACGCACCTCCGCCCCCCTTTTTTATTTTAACCTAATAAGCTATAAGAAACAATTCACTAAGGTGCCACATTGTCCCAGAATGATGCTGCTAAATTATTAGATTTATCTTTTTGCTTCCACTTATTTTAGTCATTGCATTGCGGCCATGCTGGGGCATCGCCAAAGTGTTTAGTCAAACAAATCAACCCTCAATACTTAACTGTTATGTCTGGTACTTATTCTATCGGTCTCTTTTGCCAAACTGCTATTTTAAGGGGGACATAGACAAACTATCACCATTTGTTAAAGAGAATAACAAACAGTGTTATACGACAGAAGTTTGGCTGCCATTTCTAGCAGGGCGAGCATCTACGTAAAGGCTCCTTCGCTGGCGCGTAAAGCGTATTACGTTACACGAAATCACCAGGGTGACTAAAAATGTGAGCAAATACGAACAAAAAATTTACAAAAATGTATTCCCAATCAAGTTTATTCATCGTGTAAAATCATTTCCTTCGCCAATTAATTTTGAGTTTGGCTTCTCCTAATTTTTTTCTTTTACAGATTTTTTTTTTTTTTTTTGTGTCACCCCAGATTTTTAGAATGCTGGAAATTTAAAATTAAAATATATTATTTGTATTCCGCGTCTGTCTCGAAAACATAATTTTGTGAAGTGATTCAAATGAGAAAGCGAAACTTGGTCGCAATCTTAGCTTAGAATTTAAACCAGTTCACACGGGACGGCAGCAACAGGGTTACAGACCAACAAATGGTTACGATGGTGACAAACACACTATGATCTACCAGACACATTACCGAAGCGAATATTCTAGAGTTGCGCCAACAGTATGGTGTGCAGTAGAGGTTTGGGGTCTCCTTGTGCGGTAGCCAAATTGGGAACCTCTCACACCTCTAAACGCAACATGTTTTCGTCTGCAGCAAACGCGTATATAAAAGTGACCACACTCCTACAACCCGTCCCCACCACTGTTGCTAACGTCACCAATGGTGACGTTAGCAACAGTAAACCACGCTGGTGCCAAGATAGTAAACTTCAAAGCGGTGCTAACATGTATTAATGATAATCCTGTCTATTATAGGCACATCGACCGCAGTGTTTCATTGGTACTGAATTTATCGATCCCGAAACGATATGAAAGGCAAAGTCGACCCCGGCGGAATTTGAACTCAGAACACGAAGACAGACAAAATACTGCTAAACATTTTGCCTGGCATGGTAAAGATTTTGCTTGGCATGGTAACGATTTTGCCATCTCACCACCTCAGTAATAGTAAATTAATTTCATTAAAAATAAAAGAAAAAAGACTGCAAAGAAAGCTTAAAAGTATTAACTAGTTGTAGATAATAAATAAAAAAAATTCTAAATTAGATACAAGCTCAGCAATTTCGTGAAAGTTAATCGATTAAATCGATCCTATACCTGACAAGTGCTTTATTTTACCGACTCCGAAATTATGGAAGTTGACTTCGGTAGAATTTGAACACAGAACCAAAACAAAACACTGCAAGGCTTTTTTTTTTTTTTTTTTTTTTTTTTTTTTTTTTGCCAGACACTAACAAGTGTCAAAAATAACACTTATGTATCCGCTCGACCGGCTAGAAATAGCAACAAACCTACTGCAGATCGTATCCTACCGTCTTGTGAATGGAAAGGAAATTACTAATTAACTTAGTCTACGGCGTTCTTACCGAACTGAGTCGGAAATTCTCCAATATACCAAAAACTGTAATTTCTTCAGAGGAGTGTTTTCAGCCAAACAAAAAGCAGGAGAAAGCGGGCAAGATTTCTACTTCCGGTAATATAATATAATATAATATATATATATATATATATATATATATATATATATATATATATATATATATATATTTGTTGTAGATATATATGCTTTATGCATATGTTGTTTCAGGTTCAATTTCACAGCACGACACCTTGCGCAACTATTTTTTTAATTATAGCCCCAGGCTGACCAATGCCTTGTAAGAGAATTTGGTAGAGTGTGTTTGTGCCACTACTGCTTGACAACTTTTTCGTTTTCTTCCAACCACTTGAAGATCTTTTTTCAATTCTCAACAGATTGTTTACAAATAATTCCACACAGATGTAAAACTACCTGTGTGGAAAATTTGAAAAGAATCTGTTGAGAATTGTAAAACCTTCGAGCGGTTGGAAGAAAACGAAAAAGATCCGAACAATTTCAAGGAAACCTTTAAGCAATTAGTGGAAAAACCGTGACCCAGGTTTTTTCTGAATGGCTCCACCTAACCAAAACATTATATATACAGAGAGAAAGAGGGAGAAGTGTGACCTTTCTGACGATGTGTCATACCTCATGTGGCCCACATCTCGAAAAATGGTTGTTCCATGCTTGCATTACTTGCTAGAAATAGCAAGCAAATCTTCAAATCATACTCCGGGATCTCTTTAAAGAGAACACATTTGCTTTATTGTAATCCAAGATACAGTGTTTGAAAACAAAAGACTAGATGGTCAGGTCGTATAGCCTTTGATCACAGGTCTGTTCAATCAGAGTCCAACCACAACCAAAAAGGCATCCATGCAAGTTAAATAGCAACAGCAAATGGGGGCCGCCCAAACCTGCTAGAAATAGCAGCCAAATTTTCCTCAAATTCCCTACCGTCTTGAATAACAACTGTTTCAAACAATCTACAGATTCTGGCATACAAATGAATTTGGTGGTCACAGTTGGAACGCCTTTGAACATACGTCTGTCGTTGGGTTGGAGTAAGGTGAGAACTAAACTATAACACAAATAAACACTACCAAATGAGAATGTACTGAAGTCGTTGGTTCTTAGGTAAACAATTATAGAAACGACTGGTTGATGCTAACGGTAATTGGCAAAATAAGACAATGGTTAGAGATGATAACGATAAGAGATAGCAACGCTAAAACAATAACTAAGACAAGAACAACAACAGCAATAATAATAACAACAAAAAGTTGGAGCGAATAACCAATTGTTTTTGTTTCTAATAATAAACGAATGCAATGAAAAGACAATGCTTTAATGCGAATGAGCTTCGCAATAACAACAATGAAAATTGCAAAACAGCAAACGAAAATATGGTTACAATATAATAAATGGAAAAAAAAATAATATAATAATTATAATAATAATAATAATAAAACGTCTCAAAACGTCCCGAATGACGAGTTCAATCATGATGTGACTGCATAATAGAATTTACAACAAGAATAGGTAACGAGAGAGAGGGGGGGGAGAACACAGATAGTTAAAGAATTGCAATTACAATTATCGATCTTTGTAAAATGTCGGTCAAGCTAATGTCAATTATGTGCATAATAATAATAATGACGATGATGATGACGATTTTTTTTTTATTATTAGCCACAGGGGCATGGATGAAGGGGACCTCACAAGGACAGGCAACAATGTGGGGGGGGGGGGTTACATGGAAGATGGAGAGAAAGATATGAAAAAGACAGTGAAATGTGATAAGAGTATACATGGTAAACAAAGTATGTGATAAGATGAATTATGCAGTCCTCCTGATAAAGGAGAAGCTTCAATTAGGGCCAATCACGGAGCCCCACAGATCCAAGATAACCCTACCACAAAAGGTACGAGCCCTCTCTCCTTCTCTCCAATCTACAGGAACGTAATTTAGAGTAGGGCCCATTCACTCTAGAATTTTGGCATGACGTTGAGAATTTTGAAGGAAGGGGTTACTGGTTCATCCGAAAGGACGAAAGGTATAGTCGACCTCGGCGCAGTTTGAACTTAGAACGTAAAGAACCAGAAGATATCGCTAAGCTTTTCGTCCGACTCGTCGACGATTCTGCCAGTTTACCTTATTAATCACAATAATTCTTTCTACTATAGGTACAAAACCTGAAGTGGGGGCTAGGCAATTACATCGATCCAGTGCTCAACTGGATCTTATTGCAATGAACACCACCACCCTTTCACCCCCAAAAGGATAACGGGTAAAGTCGGCCTCGACAGAATTTGAACTAAAAACGCAATGACGGACGAAAGGCTGCTAAATAACGTAATGAAATACTGCTCTGCTCAATGGAGAAGCCAAATTTTAAAAAATGAGAAGCAAAAGATTTAATATTTAA
>NC_142947.1:10508035-10523035 GCF_046866305.1 Octopus bimaculoides
CTCCCTGTCATCAACTTATCAGTTTTTTTTTGTTTTTTTTTACCCCGCAAGGGAGGGAATATTTCCTATAATCCTTTGGACGTGAAAAGCACAAAAGCCGGATATGTTTTTCGCGGATGAGACTGCAAATGAACGTCACGTTTTGAATGTCAGGCGACACTTGTTTATGCTAACCACAGGATGTCAAGACAAAGATGAATTAACACAGAACTTGAAGACACGGAAACGCGTGTGTGTGTAAGGATATATATATATAAATATACACCCCCATACAGAAGCATACATACCTCCATATCGATATATGTGTATGTATGTATGTATGTATGTATGATATATATATATATATATGTGTGTGTGTGTGTGTATGTACGTATATATATAAGAATAAGATCATTATTTAAAATACCGATCATATCAAGTGGCCAGCATGGGAATAAAAACCTTATAGGTAATAATTATGACTAAAATTATAATTAAGGATATCTAAAAAATATCGCCATGCTAGGGATTATCCAATAATTTTTTGCTAGTTTATTTGTCTATTTGTCTTTTCTCCTGGTGCTGTATGAATACTTGATGTGGCTTTAGTGTCAAGTTTTGACTGCTATCTCTAGCTTGGTGGTATCTTTCAGATACCCTTAATTATAATTTTAATATATATATATACTTTTATTTCCTTCAGTCATTTGACTGCGGCCATGCTGGAGCACCGCCTTTTAGTCGAACAAATCGACCCCAGGACTTATTCTTTATAATCCTAGTACTTATTCTATCGGTCTATTTTGCCGAACCGCTAAGTAACGGGGGGCGTAAACACATCCACGTCGGTTGTCAAGCGATAGTTGGGGAACAAACACACACACATATATATACACGACGGGTTTCTTTCAGTTTCCGTCTACCAAATCCCCTCACAAGGCTTTGGTTGGAGCGAGGCTATAGTAGAAGACACTTGCCCAAGGTGTCACACAGTAGGACAGAACCCGAAACCATATGGTTGGGAAGCAAGCTTCTTATCACAGCCACACCTGTGTAAGATGTAATGGTGTCACTCCATTTGAAGTTGTAGTTAAGGCTTAACTTGTACTCTCTTATGTGGGCAGACTCTGTAACTTGCCATAATAACACAGTATCAATGCTATAAGTAAATAAGACATCTTAGCTATGTCTATCTATGAAGCCATTATGGCTGTCTCATGAAAGCTGGTCAATGACCCTGAAATCGTTTGATAATACTACAAGATGTTTCTACTATACACGATTCAGGGTGATCTGCAGATACTGCTTCCAGGCATCATCTTATACAGTACACAGTTTCTGACAGTTGATGTGGGTTTGAAGTACATACCATGCAGTTATTTTGATAAATGTCTTTGCCAAAATAAGACTTACAGATAACAAATTTAATGGATCTACCTGTCTTTTCAACACAGGCATCACTATGTGGTTGATAGTTTCATTTCCCAATCACGCAGTTTTGGATTCAGTTCCACTTGGTCAAATGTCCTCTCTACAGCCCTGGGATGGGTCAAAGTCTTATTGAGTGCATTTGATAGGCAAAAATGTGAAAGAAGCCTATTGTGTGGCGTGTATGTATCCTTACATTTAATTCAACATAATAATTTTTTTAAATGAATTAAGATGATTACACTTATTTAGAAGAACTTAAATGCTTCCCTAAGTACTGATTAATAATTGCACCCTAATATAATAGGTTGGGTCTACCTTCCAGATCCAGCATACTTATACTTATCAGAGATATTGTATTTCATCAAGATACTTTTACTTTATTTTCTAATTATGGTTGCTATTATATTTATTACTTCAATTATTACAGTCATTACTGTTATTATTATCATTAAAATTTTAAAACTCTACAAGTGGATTTGATAATTTTTTAAAATTATTTTCAATTACTTTTCTATTTATTTTGATTAATTTTACTTTTACTTTTATTTCTAATTAATTTGAATTTTAATTTCTTTTTTACCTTAGGTTATCTTTAACCATATTGCAATTATCTTAAATTTTAAACTTTAAATATTTATTCCTTTAAGAAAAACAATCTCTTCTAAATAGAACAAATTACCAGAGTAAATAACATACTGATTAATTCCTAGAGCATTCTCGCTAACGAACATGTCTTCCACCTAAATCCTACATATAAAATTGATACTGATGAAATAACATTCCAGTGTGTCCTAAATAATGCCTTAGAAACAACTTTAGCTATGTATTTGTTGAGGTCAACAACAGTTTTAAAACAGTAGGGATTTTTGCTGCATCGAATTACAATACTAATTTAACCATACAATTCTGAAGGAGATCTGCTGGTACATGAACCAACCACATGTTCTGGCCGAATATTGTTAAGTTTGCTACTATCTCCCTTAAAATATTCTCTGTTCTCTCTTCCAAACAATGCGATGAAGTTTTGAGGAAAACACATTGGTGTTAATTTCTTGATCTCTGTAGAACTTTTAGATGTCTAATATAGATTGATCAATATGCATGATTAATAAATCAGAATTATGTAATACCCATGTATCCGAAACGTAAGAGTCTAATTTTTCATTCATTTGTGCCATTCTACTATACCTTATATATCTTAAATTGAATTTATTCATTGTATGAACTTTGGACTACTAATTGGATAGACAACAGAATGTAAATTTATGGAATTTGTGGATTACAATGACTTTTACAGGTCAATTTGGTGAGCCTAGTTTGACTCCTACCAGGTGTTTAAAAATTATTCACCTGAATTTCAAATCCATTCTTCATCACACACACATATTTGTGTGTATGACTGTGTATTTCTTCACATTTGAAATTACAAACACAAAACGGGAGCAGATGTTGTCACTTCCTGCCAACAATACCTACAAGGATTTTCATGGTTTCTAAACCACGTGAAATGATTTCTTACATGAAAAGCAAGTAAGGGTTAGTGTCTGGAAGGGTATCTGGCTGTAAAATAATAAATACCCCACATGTTTGTCCAACCCAAGCAAGCACGGAAAAACAGGTGTAAAACAAATATGTGAAAAAATGAAATGTGCAAGCATAGCTGTATGAATTTGGTAGATGGAAACTGAAAGAAGCTTGTTGAAGATACATTTACATATATTTCAAATACACACACACACACATATATATATACATATCATAAATGTGTGTGTCCTTGACATGTGATAATTGCAAACAAGTATCACTTTCATACAAGTGATGTTTGCTTCCAGTCCTCCATGAAAACCATGTCTGGTTATGGGAAAATATTACCCCACTTGAAAACTGGTGAGGGTCTGCGACAGAAAACCTGCATTAACAAATTCCATCTGGCCCCTAGAAGCATGGAAACGAGTATCACTGTCATACAAGCAGTGTCGTTCACTTCCAATATTCTGCGAAAATAAGTCAAGCAATGGGAAAATCATACATTGCTTGGAAATAGGTGATGGTCTCCAAGCAAGGTAATATTCCCCACTGGCCAAAAATGATTTGGCAGAATATTGGAAATGAATGACATTCATTTACAACAGTCATGTAATATCAGGACAAAAACACAAACACACATGCAGGAAGGGCATTTTACCATAGAAAATCTACCACAATAATCTGTCCTATTCATGCAAACATGGCACAGTGGATGTTAAAACAATGATATGGGTGTGGGTGTGTGTGTGTGTGTATTTGAAGAGATTTTTTTCTCAAAGAGTTAAGATTGAGAAAAGAACCTTTTTAGAAAGTCGAAAGGAAGGGAGATTAGCACCAATACTTGATGGTTTACTTTAAGATTTGAACTTGAATGCAGAGTGCCACTGCAAATATCATGAGACATAGCATCGAAATCTCTAACAATTCATTTGGTACAGTACAAATTTATTCTTCTCTAAGGAGAATAGCATTGACAGTGACCTCAAAATTTCAACCAGCTAAGCCATCATCAGATATGATTTAATGTACACACATACATGTATATATATTAATTTATTTAGATTGAATTTAATTTTGCTTCTCATGTTTCACACCACAGCAATCTGAGAAGTTACAACTTCGTTATGGCTGTTCATTTATATCTACTCAAGTGGGTGTGGTCTCTTGTTAGTTGCTACGTTCTCTGCTTTGTTTCTCTTGGTTGCTTTTTATCATCTGTCTCTTCATTAACTGTTTTCGTCGTTTGCTTTCACTTGTTGGGTAACTAATGTTTACTTTCATTAAATTCGTTGGTTAGGGTTCCTTTAAAATACTTGTAGTTTCGCTTATCTCATCATGTTATTCATTTACTGAATATCTCATTAAAGGCTCACTTAATTGTGAAGGATCTATGTTGTGTTTGTTTGTTTTGGTCAAGTTTGTTTCTGAAAAAGTTTTGCATTTCATTAGGATTCACAGTAGAGTGATTTTTGATTGGTTGCTTCCTCTTTGTATTTCTATGTTCTTTTATGTGTGTCCCAATTTTGTTTTGGCCAAGATTAAAAGATTTCATGAACTGTTTGTGGGTGTAGATTTTGTATTTCATGAGATCCAGTGTATCAATTACCTACGGTAGGGTAATTATTCAGGCTTGTCTTTACGTGGTGTATTTTAAAGATTAATGTAGGTCAAATGTTCTTGTGGCCATCAACGTTTCTTTTTTCTTCCAATGTGTTGAAACTTGCTTCTTTGGTGACTGTTTTATCCTTGTTTGGAGTGCAGACAGTTTATTAAAGATGAATTTGTTTTAGTGAATACAGTGAGAAATAATCTCTTGTTTAGTGTAATCATGTTTAATTTATCAGTGACGCACAGTGAGCGTGCTCTGGAACTATCTTTGTGTACAAGAGTGTACAGATTATTAATTACCACATAACACTTATTGCAAGATAAATATTCAGAACAAATAAACCACATAACTTTCACACATTAAATACTCACTTCCTTGTTTGTTCAATAAGTACATTTTTTCTGCATGCATCAGTGAGTGCATGAATTTACATATATAAATATATACAAGCACACACACACACTCATACGGCTGAGTGGATTAAGACATGTTTTGTAACCGTATGGTTTTAGATTCTATACCAGTGTGACATCTTGGGCAAGTGTTTTCTACAATACCCTCACATTAATAATGCATTCTGGATGAAATGTGGCAGAGATAAAGTGTATGTGCATGTATTTGTCTGTGTCTCTTCACAATGACAACACTTGAGCAACAGTGATGTTTGTCATGTCCTGTAAAAATAGAGTCTCTCAGTTCTTTGTGCTATAAAGTATCTTACTTGAAAATAGATAAAGGCTTGTGACAGGAAAGGCATCTAAGATAGAAGACTACCTCAAGAAAAACTCTCCAACCCATTCCAGCACAGACAAAAAATGTAATAAATGTATGTATGTGTGTGTCTATGTATATATATAACTGTGCTCGCTACATATTCTGATTGAGTATTCCGTATGTTATCACGTACCTCCTTATGACAATGTAAACTTCATTTAATCAAGCTGTCCCTGGCCTGAAGAGTAGCCAGCGGTATACACCGCGCTCGGATATTTACCACTTCCGAGCTCCTCCTCACTAGGAAACATATGTAGCCCGGATTTTATCTACTCCATTCCTTAACTCTTGTGTTTTTATTCACATTCCTGGCAACCTTGGCTGCCTACTGTGAAAAATAAAACAAATTTTTTCCGCTTTTCATTTGATACAAAGAAAAAAATCCACAACCTTCCCCCTCATTAAACCACTATTGTTCCTGAAAGTTGCTTCTTGAAGCTAACTTTCTTCCTACACCTCGATTCTTGGATCTTACATTTATATATATAAATTGTTGGTGGTGTCACCATATTCACTATGCAACCATAATATACTACTAAGTATATTAAAAGCTTATAAGTAAATACTGTGCCCCCACTGGTGTTACCAATGCAATTACATCATGTTTTGAAGTTACTTCTACCGCAATGAAAGTTACAATATTTTTCTATTTTTGATCACATTGTTTACTTAGATGTATTCGTATACGAAACATTAAAACTTTCAATGCTGGCTCTAATTTCAATAAAAAGTCTGTAGAAATAACTTTAAAAAGTGATGTATATACATATACATACATGCGTATGTGGTTAACAATTTCACTTCACAACTACGGTTGCTGGTTTCGTCCCACTTTGCTGCATCTTGGACAAGTGTCTTCTGCTGTGAGGCCAAACTGACCACAGCCTTGTGAATGAACTGATTGTCATGTACGTACATGTACATATAATGGGCTTCTTTTCGTTTACATGTATGTCTGTATTCGTGTCTCCTTGTTCTATGTCACCACCACTGTACAAATGATGTTGTTCATTTGCAGTTTTCCATGTAAACAATTCCAGTCCCTTGTACAAGGGATTTAAAGGAGACACTAGTTTACTTGGAAACCAGTGAGAAGTGATGAAAGGAAGAACATCAGGCTGTGGAAAATCTGCCTTAACCAATTTCGTTTGACCCATGCAAGCATGAAAAAAATGGACATTAAAATCATTAAGACAATTATATATTCTCATTATTTAACAGCCACTTTTTCTGGGTTGTATGGGCCAGATGGAATTTGTTAAGGCAGATTTTCTACAGCTGGTTACCCTTCCTGTTGCCAAACAAGGTTTTTATATATATATATATATATATATATATATATATATATATATCATCATCATCATCGCTTAACGTCCACTTTCCATGCTAGCATGGGTTGGACGATTTGACTGAGGACTGGCGAACCAGATGGCTATGCCAGGATCCAATCTGATTTGGCAGAGTTTCTACAGTTGGATGCCCTTCCTAACGCCATATATCATCATCATCGTTTAACGTCTGCTTTCCATGCTAGCATGGGTTGGATGAGATATATATATATATATATATATATATATATATATATATATATATATATATTAGAAAAAATAATAAGGTACTCAGATATGTATGTATGTATATATATATATATCCACCTGCACATTCATTTCAGTGTTCTAACTTGTTAACAAGAGGAATTAAATACTAAAAACATATAATGTATACTGCATATTCAAGCTCAAATCTTTTTCGGGGGGTTTTTATTACGGTGTTCATCCCTGTTTTAAATACATTTCTATATTGTTTTCTTCCTGGTCACCATATTTCCACTGGTTTGCTCCCAATGTTGTACATATGGCAGTGTGTATGGTTGGCTTCATTTGTTAATTCATTGCTTGTAGTATAAACCATTAGCATTGGTCTTCTTTACCGTTTAATTATGTGTCATCTTGTTGTTCAGAAGTTGTCCCATTTGTGTAGTCATCCTTCAGCAGTTGAACTATTACTGATAACCTGCTTTTTTTTTCCTTAATTGAATCCTGTTAGTTCATATCTTGTATATCTAGACCAACTAATGGTGTGTTTTCAAGATGTTTGTTTGTCTTCTTAAACTATTTTTCTGAAGTTGTTTCCTGTTTTGTTAGCTATGGCACGGTGGTTGCCAGTTATGGTTCAGTGATCTTGTATCCCATTTTTTGTTAAACAAGCACTTTTGGAAACAAATATAAATATACACACACATAACACACATCAGTGAAAACTGCTCATAATAATCAAAGATGTTATCAAAATAAAGGCTTCCAAATATTGTTACATCCTAGTGTTATGGACTAGGGTATTGTTATTTAAAAGGGTCCGTCCCAAAGTGACCCCAATAGGCAACTTCCACGGCATATTTTGCTTGAGTGTAATTAATACAGATTCCAATTAAAAGCACTGTTTGAATAAGATGTTCACTTTCAAATTATTTATGTCATTCGTATGTGTACGTATATATGCACAGATACACGTACATGTAAGCAAGCATATACACAAATGTACATATATGCACAGATTTTAATGCACACATGTGGGCATGCATGTATACACACCTATGCATCCATGTTCAAAGACCGTATGTATGCATGTATGTACGTGTGTGTATGTGTCGACACATACACGCGATCATTTCGCTAATTCTTTATGTAATAAGAACTGGAAAGACTCTACTCGTGGCTTCAATTTTAAAAGTTTGATTATAGATTTAGTTTTTATATATGTATATCTTTTTCACGTAATCGAATATAATTTCTATGTAAATACACAAGTCATTAGCTATCACCGGATTTCTGCAATTTACACACATTTTCGTGAGCGTGTGTGAAGCGGTGTGAATGAGATTGCTTCCCTCTAGCTGCTATGGAGGAAAATAACTTCCTACATCCATCCACAGAGATGAGATATGTCATGCAGAATATTTTGTAACAATCCAGGGAGTCCGATTATATAAACACAAGAAAGTGGGCCGTCGATGCACACCGCTAACTTCATGTTCATCAAATCAGATCAAAATTATATACATATATATATATATCGAATGGATGCCTTTTCTTCTTTTTTTTTTACACTGTTAAAAACATCATTTGACAGCCTAGATAGAAAGAACACCTGGAGATAGCAGTAATCGCTAAGATATATATTATGCCCAGGTGGAAATTCAATAGATATTCTTAAAAAAAAATACTGCTAAAATAATCATGCATGTACGGTTTACAGATCGTTTCTTTTATGTTATATAATTATTAGGTAAGAATTTTTCGAATATATGAAAAGATTAGGCAAGAAATTATTCTAATATGCTCGTAAACAGGAAGAAAATTAGCAAAATACACACACACATACGCATATATTTAAATAATGAAATTATTTTTGGTCCTTCCGTTAAATATAAGGAAGAAATAAAAGAATTCTCTCACACACACATTTAAACCAGTTACAGAATGGAAGAAAGTGGTCGCAAGGCTGAAATATTTGTTCCACAAGCACACCATACCACACACATGGCTTCTACATTCACACATACACACGTGTACTAATGTGTAATTAAATAGTAAATACGACCACACGTGTGATAAGGTGGAGAGGGAGGGACGGTTTCACCGTTTTTAAATTCTTGCTTATCTTAATTAAGTTTCAGGAACGAGTGCTACGGAAATAAATTGGTGAAAATGAAATTTGGGGGAAAAAATCAAGATATGAGGAAAAGCAAATCAGAAATAAATTTTCCAAAAAGGAAAAGGATTATTATGAAATAATAATTTCATGACAGGTTTCTAACTATATTTTCGTAGTATGTACATGACAGACAGAATCGGGAAGACTAAATGGTATTTCTAATTCAATATACATGTAATTGCAGTTGGGTGCATATATGAATATTTATGTGGAATTTTAATGTACAGAAAATAGTATTTTATAAATTACAAGTAGGTATGTAGGAAAAAAAATACCAATTTTTTTTCTTCATTTTGGTAGGCTTTTAATAGATGCAAGTTTTTGTATATGCACAAAAAAACGTTGCAGCTATGTGCATGCATGCATATACATTATATATATGTATATATATATATATAATTTTAGTTATAATTGGCTTTATAGTAATTGTGGCAAGTTCGCGTTGGATGTATTTGTTAAAACAAAAGGTTGCAAATGTGATATAGCAGGTGTATAATATATGTAATAATTCTATCGGCAAAGGGGTAGAAATGACTATATATATAAATATATATATCTTGTAAGGATACTTTCAGTATATAGATATATGTGCTCGAGGGTGTATATACACAGAAACCAAAAGAGAAACAGAGGTTGGAAGATTACACTAACGTCCGTTTGTTTATATAGTCTCCAGCGGGTGTGTTTTTAAAATAGTAAAATGAAGATCATTGAATGGAATACAGAATTGGAAGAAAAACAAAATCAACAGAACCAGGATTCTTCATGAAACAAAATAGACACACAAAAAATTATAAGCAATCGAATAGATATGGGTAAAAAGAAAACGATTCATGTTTTTTTTGTTGTTATTTTTTTTTTTTCAATGTCTGTATCGAAATGTTGCATGTCTGAGAGAGATGATGGTAAGTATGGTGGCATAACGAAACTAAAATTGGCTAAGCTTTGTGGGGCTTCGTTAGCAAGCAGTTGACTTATATGGATGGCGGAGTGAGAAAGATCTAAGAGGTGCCAGGCCAAGAGCGAGACATTTTTTAAAATTTTTTTTATTTTTGAGTTGTGTCGATGGTAATAAAACTAATTAGAGGTGGAATTAGATGGAAACACAATATATATATATATATATATAGACTAAGAATACAATAATATAAATAATAACAACAGCAGTAGCAATAAAAGGTGAGGAGTAAATATTGAAAGAAATAGAGCGAGATGGTGTATATTAATAACAATAACAATTAGAGAAAGAAGGTATGATATTAATTTATAAGAAGAATAATGCGGGATCTGTAGAATATAAGTATAAATGTAGAGAAGAAATAATATCATTGCATGCAATTAGACGGATGAGAGAGAGAGGGAAGAATAGTAATTAATAGTGAGAACGAAAGAGAAACGCAGGTACTCGAAGAGGTAATATTTTTTAAGTGTGTGTGTGTGTATTTAAAAGATTGGTAGTGGGGTAGAATTTGTTGTCGGAGGAAAAAGGAGAAAATAATAATAAAAGCCGAGAGAGAGAGAGGGTAGTAGAAGTAGTGCTAGTGGTGATATTTATTGTGTAGTGAGAGGAGCAAGCACTTGTCTCTAATGACGGGAAGTTAGCCTCGAGACGAGAATCACAAGCAATGAACAAGACACACGCTGAATGGAGCCGAGGAAAAAAAAATTTTTTCTCGGAAAGATCGTACGAAAAGGACGACATAAAACGCAGCGATACCTGGATATATGTATAGACATATTCAGAAAAGGAATTCTAAATTCACTTACCTCTAGTTTAAAGGAATATGAGTCGACATAATCACGTAGTTTGTACCACCTCACCTCGTCATCCATAATATTGACAATCCTTCCCGCCTAGCTATTTCAAAGTGCGCATGCCCATTTTTTGCTAATTAGACGAAGCGCACTCGAGTCGTGAGAGAAAGAGACTGCGTAGTGAGGGAGGGAGAAAGAGAGAGAACAGAGAGAGAGATATCGGGATAGAGAGACGGTAAAAAAAGAAGCAAGTGCGAGAGAGAACAGGATAGAGAGAATAGAGGATAGAGATCTGGAGAGAAAGAAAGGAATAAATATATAAACATGTACAGAGAGAGGAGGGGAAAAAAAAAGAAAGGAATCACAGGAGGTGAAACGTAAACTGCAGGAAGAGGTTGTGCTTATAGTATAGAATTTTACTCACTAATTCACACACTCACCAAGCGGTGCCTCTTCTCAAAGACAATATGAACGAGCGAGAAAACTTTACCACTTTAGACAAATAAATACATCCACTTCCTGTTGTTTTTCCATCTTGTTGATTTAGAATTATTTTCAAATTACTACCGAGGGAATATATATATATATATATATATATATATATATATATATATATATTTGTTTTTGTCTTGTTTTTAAATGCAATTCGTTCTTTCGCGCATTAACTGTGTTGCGACTTGCTTGTTACATGAAAAAATATATATTAATAAACACGTGTTATACTAATTATTTTTTTCCCCCCTTTTGCAACGCCTGTATTATGTATGGTGTCTTTTTTCTTTTTATTCTTTTTCCAGTTTATATTTCCATCACGGGTGTTACTGATTGCAGGTTTATACCGTTGTTGAACCTTACAACAGTAAACATCTGTATAACAACGGTATTACCCAATCTAGAGTTATCCTCAGCCACAGGTTGAGAAGACATTTAGGAAGCGCATCAAGCTATACGCAATATTTAGTCTTACATAATAACGAGCGCTGTAACAAAAAATATATAGAAACGGCAAGGCACAAGCTCCAACTGAACTAACTCTGCGATGCGGGTTTCGATTTACATTTAAAGCCAATTCTAGCCAGAAGCGTGATTATTATTATTATTATTATCTTTCTCTTATGAACACGTGCACGTTAATAGTCAAAGCTGTTGGATGCTGAGTCTGTGTCGTTTACTTTGGTCCGATGTCGTGATTGATCATGTGTTCAAAATGTTGTCAATGTATATTTCGTGAAGCGTGAAAGATGATATAATAAAATAATTTTAAAAATAAAGTACAAGTGGTATGCGAAGGTAAAATCAATCGACAATGTGTCCTCTATCAAATAATGATTATGCTGCCTGATAAAGCAATATTCTTTTCGATACTTTTAAAAATATCCAGCGACGGCCTTGTTTCGCTGATGAGGTTACAATAAGACCAGAGCATGAGAAGAATTATCTCCCGCTGGTGGATGAAAATTAAAAAAAATATTCGTCCTTGAATACTATTAATTGTTCTGCCCAACATAATTTTTTTTAGTTAACACTTTAATGCTTCTTGCTTTAAAGATGTTCACACTAACGAATAAATCGTTTCACTCACCGACTTAGGTGTAGTTTGTATACATAAAGCACTAGTACATAACGAAATTGGAATTATTTTTATATTTACATGGATTCAACTCACTTGAATGAAGTGAAGTATTCAGCATGCCGTTGACTTATTCTAACCCACCCCCCTGTACACTACCTATCTGTCCACACTGCTCTATTTAACCATTTTCTTATACATATTCAAATTGAAACTGCAACTCTAACTCGATAATCTTGATACCCTCAGCCTACAAAGATCTTAAATTACAAGCTATGAACCCCGCACTTCCTCTACACTTTGATGAATAAATATTAAGAAAATAGACAGCTATGAAAGTATAAAACTAATAATTAAAGTAATGATAATAATTATTATTATTATTATTTTCCCCTTATGTTAAACTTATTTACATGCAAAACCCTTGCAACAACACACACACACACACATTCTTTATTTTGTCCTGTACTGTTTACATAAATCTTGAATTAAATAAAATCTTCCACCAAACCTTAGTCACAATTTATGTTCCTAACTCTAGCTGAACAATAACTAAGTTATTTTACTAAATTTTTTCTCCTGACTGGCCTTTGTGCCGGTGGCACATAAAAGCACCCACTACACTCTCGGAGTTGTTGGCGTTAGGAAGGGCATCCAGCTGTAGAAACTCTGCCAAATCAGATTGGAGCCTGGTGTAGCCATCTGGTTTCACCAGTCCTCAGTCAAATCGTCCAACCCATGCTAGCATGGAAAGCGGACGTTAAACAACGATGATGATGATGATTTAAAGTAATTGAAAGAAACACAGAGCCTCTCAAAATAAATACAGTAACAAAAGGGTTAATATGCTGCCAAATATGGCACATTGCAATAACCAAACTGATTATGCTGTTATCTACATTAATAGCGTTGTTTTAACACTACATCTTCTTGACTTACGACTGAGTTACGATCTGACTGATGGGCCGTAAGTCAGTCTGGTCATACGTCGGATTTACATTTTCCAACAACTATTTTCAGACAAATGCAACTGATGTTTGAAAGCAACTGAGTGAGAGACAGTGGCAGGCTGTAGTTGCCTGGGTTTGATGGAGGCTTGCACTGCCAGATGCTATAGTTATCATACACGTAGGAACCCAACACCTGATAACTGATTTTTTAAAATTATTTATTTCCTTTTTTTTTTGTGGTCATTAGTGCAGACGGTTGCAAGCTGCATGGATTGTAAGTCAAGGAGAAGGTGTATTTATGTAGACAAAGGGGTTGTTTATAATGTGTACAACAAGCAAGTCCTATTTTTACTTTCTAATGGGTTTATAGCAGTGGTTCTCATCTAGAGTCCATATGATCCCTAGAGGGTCCATTTAGAATTTTAGCAGGTCCACACAAGCAAAATAGTAAATTGGGGATGCACTGTAGCATATTAAGGCTCCATGAAGCAATTTTGTTTCAGATCTATTCGTTGGTTTCTTTCTCTAACCTACACAGTTGAACATGTGGAGAACAAAACAGGAATTTTGAAAGAAGCATCTATTAAACTAATTTTGAAACATCGAAAGGCTATGGGGGGTCCACCAGAGTAAAATAATCAAAGGATCCATAGGTGGCCAAAAATGGCTGAAAACCACTGGTTTATGGTATAGAATGTGACTAGTAGTTTAGATAAAACAAAGTTAATGTTTTCCAGTTCTTTCCATAAACTCTCCATATAGTCTTTCATTCTGAAGAACCACTTTCCTGTGTAAATCACTTATCTCTAGTTTGTTGTCATAGACTAGCCTCCAACATTTTAAGTTTCACAACTGCTGCACCTGTCTTTGTTTATCTCTTTATTCCATCTGCCTTCCCTATTTCTTAATTCGTTAAAAAGCAACAGGTGATGGCTTTTATTCTTGACCACACCTTACAAATAATGATTCCACAAGTTGAGCAACTGGTTGAATAACTTGTCTCCTTGTTAACCACAGGCACAATGCTTAATGGTATTTTGTCTGTCTTTACATTCTGAGTTCAAATTCCACCGTGGTGTACTTTGGCTTTTATCTTCCAGGGTTAATAAAATCAGTACCAGTTGAGCGCTGGGGTCAATGTTATTTTAAAGATAAATAATCACATTGTTGAAATTTTGAAGCTATGAGTACATGATTAACTGAAAACAATGTGAATAAACAAGCATTGCATTTGACAAAATAATCTGAATGCTAAAAAGGATTAAGGACATGGTAGCCTTTACCTTTACTGCAGCATATAAATAAATATATTTCACTATTGGATATACATGTGTGTTTGTGTCAGAGGGTGCTGAAAAGTTCCAGGCTTTGGATGAAAGAAAAATACGAGAGGATCAGTTAATTATAATTTTATTCAACATATTCCCCTTTCGGATTCTCACACTTATTGCAGGGGTCCTTCAGTTTTTTTCTAAGCCCTATAAAAGAATTCAGAAGGTTGGGATTCCAACCTGGCCTTTTGTGATACCCATAAAGCCAGGAGCTTTTCAGCACCCCCTCATATATATAAAAGAATGCAATTGGGGTTTAAAATTTTAAACCCCATTCGTCTTCTTTTATATGTCTATGCCACAACTAGAACCAACACTGTGTCAGATCTACAGTTTGAATTTGATTTGGTACTTATATAT
>NC_142947.1:10528035-10548035 GCF_046866305.1 Octopus bimaculoides
CCAGTCCAGGGGCACTGGCAACGATCTCGCTCGAAAATCCTACAGGAGCCAGTCAGGCGGTACTGGCAACGGCCACGCTCAAAATGGTGCATCTCATGTGCCAACCGCACAAGAACCAGTCCAGGGGCACTGGCAACGATCTTACTTGGCTTGCCGGGTCTTCTCACGCACAGCCCATTTCCAAAGGTCTCGGTCCGTAGTCATCGCCTCGGTGAGGCCCAATGTACGAAGGTCTTGCCTCACCACCTCAGCCCAGGTCTTCCTGGGCCTACCTCTTCCACGGGTTCCCTCAACTGTTAGGGTGTGGCACTTTTTCACATAAATATATATTTCGGGAATAAATGATGGATTTTTTCCCTTATGAGGTTTTTTTTCATGCTAGCTACTTGATAAATTCTTGTAAAAGAATTTGTCCTATTATTGAATTTTATATATATATATATATATATATATATATATAGATTCAAGGCTTGAATATGGTACTTATGCGAAGGCACCCGAATATCACATCCCAAAAGGATGGGTGATTAAAATCAAACAATAAGCAACACGGATTTCAAAAGTGATTGCAGTACGCACGTTTCATGCTACTTCAATTTATTTAAGTAATGTGAGCATTACCTTAAATGCAATATGAAGAGCAATCTTCAGCTGCACGAAAAATGCAGAAAAAAGACATATTACAAATGTGGCAACATATTAAAACCAAGTGGGAGAGAGCATACATAAAATATATATATATATGTATGTATGTATGTATGTCATTTACTTTGAGTGTTCACATAAAACACCAAAATCTGCTTTGTAAAAATCCAACTTGCAAAAGGTATTTGTAGATTTGAAAGTAGCATTACAGAGAAGAAATGGGATAGGATCAAACACATACTTGGTTGATAACAAACACTTAAATAAATGAACGGAGGGATGGTGTGCAGAACATACAACAACACTTCCTGTCTGTTTTCAGATGATTGTAGGGTCACTCACACGTGGACCTTTCCTTATAACAGCCATCCATCTACGTGTGATCTGTCTTATTGACCTCTAGATGAGATCAGTAAGATCCAGCTATTTTTGTTCTTGTTGTTGCTGCTGCTGCTGCTGATAATGATGATGATGATGATGATCAAGTTACATATCTGATCAAAGGTAGCAACCATTCTGTCATTCTTTTTTTTTTTTGTCTCTGTATTTATGTCGTTTACCTTGGATTACATTATCCAGTGTGTCTATATCTTATACTAAAGATGTCAATGCAGTGAGGCGTGGCTGCGTGGTAAGAAGTTTGCTTTCCAACCACATGATTCTGGGTTCAGTCCCTCTGTGTGACACCCTGGGCAAATCAAGAAGCAGATAATGAATGGCAAAGGATTCAAGATCATAGCCCCATTATAAGACACACCATCCTAGGGTTGATGTTGTTAGGGCATAAAAATACCGATGCCATTATCAGACTTGAAAAAAAAAAAAAAAAAAACATTTTTTTCAGTTAAACGAATATGGAACTTCCATGTGAAAATATAGTAAATAATAGAAATAGTAGAATGTAATGTGAATCTTTTGTTTGAAAGAAAAGCTGTTACCAACTTAACAGGAACATAGACATCAAACTCATTGCCTGAAACTTATACAGTTACACATGCACACACACACACACGCACGCACGCACACACACACATGCACATATATACATACATACATACATACAAGTAGTAGCAGGTCTGAAGGAATATTTAATATGAAGGATGGGGGTTCTTGGTTTTGATCCTTTGTGCAGCAGTAGCTGAAGAAGGAGACTGTGAAGAAGAAGAAGAAGAAGGAGACGGTGAAGAAGAAGAAGAAGAAGAAGAAGAAGAAGAAGAAGAAGAAGAAGAAGAAGAAGAAGAAGAAGAAGGAGACGGTGAAGAAGAAGAAGAAGAAGAATACGGGAGTGGTATGACAGTAGTAGGTTGTTGGTGAATTGCTCTTAAAGGGTGAAGTGACCTAAAAGTGACCTGTTGTGGTTATAGTGGTAGTGACTGGAATTGTTCCGTTCTGAATATTTCGTTTTTAATATTTGTGTGGGTATTATTCTATGGCCCTTGTAGCCATGTCATTTGCAGTGGACGCATTCAAAAGTGGTCTATATTTTGTGATAAAGTATAACTCTTTGCTAATGTGTTGCTTATAGTTTGCATCATCCCTGAATTTATAGAGGGGAAAATTTCTGAAGTTGGGTTGTTTGTTAGTGGCGCAAATGTCAATGTGTTCACTGGGTGCTATCTTTCTGTATTCCTGAATATTAATCTGGGATCTATGTAGTGTCATCCTTTGGCTGTTTTAGTGTCATCCATAGACTGTTTTTGGTTTGGTCTATGTATTGCTCTCAACACCCTGAGCAAGTTAATATACATATTAGCTTTTCTGAAGCATATGAGAAGTTGTTTTTTCCTGTAAAACGTTGACCCTGTTTGAAAGAGAACTCTGTTCCCTCAATTAGGTTGATGCATATACCACAGTTAGGTCTTCCGCATTTTTTCACCGACGGCTTCAGTGTTGTTGTTGAGTGTACTTGGGCTTGTGTTAAATACCATGAGAGGTTCTCCTGAGAGAAGAGAATGCAGCTGTTTGATTGCATCTTCTTATCCAATGATGATCTCAAATATTTACTTGTGCAGTAGAATATTGTTTTCTGTCACTCGTTGAATTACAGTATACGGGTTACATAGAAGTTTCCTCTGCTTTCTTCCTTCATTGATAACTTTCTGAAGCTCAGAGTCATTTACCGAATTTTCATTGTGTTGCATTTGTGATGTCACTGATTTCTCTTGATGTAAATCAAGAAGTTAAGCAGTCCTAAAACAGTGCCAAGAGGGACACCACATGATCTCTTGCTGAGCTTGATTGGGATTTGTCAGTTATATCATGTTAAGTTCAGTTTACCTTGTTGCAGAGCAGTAGTTTTTCCGTGGATTTCACTGTTGGATAGTTTTTCAACAGAACGATGTGGTCACCTTTGTTGAAGGCCTTGCAGAAATCAAAGCATACAATATTTGTGTTTGAATCCTCTTTCAAACATCTAAGATGTTGTTGATGTGGCATGGAAGCTACCTTAAGCTGTTTCCTTCATATCAAATACCATGTTGGTTAGAAATTTGTAGATTATTGTTCTTCAGAAAATCAGATATTCTTGACTGGATCATCTTCTCAAATACTTCATTAATGTCTGAGGTAAGTGGAGGGTGGTGAGCTGGCAAAATCGTCACCATGCTTAGTGTCCTTTCATCTGCTTTTCATTCTGAGTTCAAATTCCAACAAGGTCAACTTTATTTTCCATCCTTTTGGGGTCGAGAAAATAATTACTAGTTCAGTCCTGAGGTCAATGTAATCAACTTACCCCCGACCCCACCCTGTCTCCCAATCTCAATTCTGTTGTGGTGGGCAGGTCTTCTTGAGTACAGCAATGCACCACATATTTTGGTCTGCTATCATCTTCATAAGGTTCAGTGTTTTGACATATCAATAAATCTGAAGAGGTCACAGAACACAAGATCCCAAATGGATGGAACATGTGAAAAAGGGAAACCAAGGAAAACATGGATCAAAGTGGGGAAGACTGGTCTTAGGTTAATACAGTTCTATATTTAAGAGATGAAGAATTATGTACATTATTTGCATTTGATGGATATTTGTCCTCATCTTGTTTGTTGTTAACACAACATTTCGGCTGATATACCCTCCAGTTGTCAAGGGATAATGGTGGGGGACAAACACAGACACACAAACATATATATATGATGGGCTTCTTTCAGTTTCTGTCTACCAAATTCACTTACAAGGCTTTGGTTGGGCAGAGGCTACAGCAGAAAACATTTGCCCAAGGTGCCACACACTGGGACTGAATCCAGAACCATGTGGTTGAGAAGCAAGCTTCTTAACACACAGCCACTCCTGCATCTAATATATATATATATATATATATATATATCAGAAGTTATTTATCTGTGCATCTACACATAAACACACATCCACACATTCATACACCCACATGAGCACACACATACATACTCATACACACACGCATATGCACTCACACACACACACACACAGACACAAAAATATACGCACTCATACACACACATACACATACACACATTAGCACACATACACACTCATACACATGCATATACATTCACACACACACACACATTCATATATTAATGTATAATAGTTCAGTATTCCTTAACCTTTTTTTTTCTCGGTATTTTCTCCCTTTATCGCTTTACAATCCTGATTTTCTCTCATATAATGAAAGAAAAAGATAATAATAATAATAATAATAATAATAATAATAAAAGTTATAACAACAACAACGACAATGACAACAAAAACAACGACAACAACAATAACAATAATCATAATAATAATAATAATAATATTTTGGACAGCACAATTTATTGCAATAACATTAATAGCCTCATATTGATTTAACATTAACCCCCTTGCAAAAGCAACCTTTAAGAAATATAAATGTAGCAAAAACTGCATGAATAATGTTGAAAAAAATTTTTTTGAACACAGAAATAATTTTTTTTTTTCACTCAGATCTCTAAATTTGTCCCTGGTATCCTGAGGTATCCTGACATTTTCTTTTGAAGGGTAAATTTCCATTAGGATATGAATTTGGGATTTGGATATGCTATGGTACACACACACACACACACACATGTATCTTTCTTTCTTTTTTTTTTATTCATTTGGTTCAGTCACTGGATTGGGACCATGCTGTGGCACCACCTTGAAGGGTTTGGTTTTGCAAATTGAATATAAAGAACACATTGCAAGTGAGAGGAATGAACATCAACTGTTTTGAAAGGCCAAGATCAAATTCATGGGAAGAACACGAGAGAAAAGAGACAAATTCATATATATATATATATATATATATATATATATATCAAAAGGTGGAAGTTAAACGATGATGATGATGATGACAATGATGATGATGTACAGAATGAACTAAGGGAGAAATGGCTACTGTATCTTGTAGGCTGACTAACCAGGAAGACACCTACACTACTTATTGAAATTTGATTCTGGTTAGTGTTAGGAAGGGCATCCAACTGTAAAGACCCTTGCCAAAACAGACACAGAAGTATGGTGCAGGCTCCAGTCAAACCGTCCAACCCATGCCAGCATGGAAGGAGGACATTAAATGATGATGATGATGTAAATGGCCAGCTAATGGCATGCACTGTAAAGGTCAAAGCTATGTCAGTGCAATGAGCACAGATGCAATAGATTCAGGCAAAAGAAAGAAAGGCCTAGCCAAACGTTGATAGCCGCTTCTGTGATAAACAACCCTTTCACCACCCTCGCTGACACCGCAGCTCTGTTGCACTATTTCTGATGACTTTACAATCTGAAAGATCTTCCAACTTCATATGTAGCAGATGACCTTTTCTGAGGCAAGCTGTTACCAACCTCAGTGATTAATGTTGACAAGAGTGTGAGAACTACTGTCTAAGATGCTCTTTGTATAATTGTTCCCTGGGAAGAGTTTGATCTTGCATGCTACCGATGAGTTCCCTGAATTGAATGCGTTTGGGTATCCTGCTGTCATTATTGCTTCGTATATGTCCAGCATTGTGCAGTTCTTTTGTTCGTTTCCATTATTCAAAAGCATTCATGCTGGGGCACTGTTTCCCAGAGTTTTATTTAATCAGATCGACCTGAATTTTAACTTCAATTTGTTAGGTATTTTATTGATCAACGTTTGTTGAATTGCTAAGTAAGTTACAAGGCATAAAGAGTTACAGTATGAAAAAAACAACATCAATTTTTGGGCCAGAATAAACGTAGGTATCCACACACACACACACACACACAGATATATATGCATATGAGGGCGTGCTGAAATGTTTCTGGCTTTAAGGGTATCATGAAAGGACTGGTTGGAAGCCCAACCTTCTGAGTTCTTTTACAGGGCTTAGAAAAAACAAAAGGCTGCTGCAACAAGTATGTGAACCTGAGAGGGGAAAATGTTGAAAAAAAATCTTAATTAACTGATCCCTTAATAATGTATATATATATATATATATATATATATATATATAGATACGATTTACATACGCACACACATAATATATATACATGTATTTCATTTTAAAGTTTTTCTCTACAGTGCTGGCTCTGAACTCTATAAGAAATTTGTAGAGATAAACTTTAGAATGAGAACACTGCACTGCTAACACCAAAGTAAGGCACGACATTAACTTGCAAACCTTTAAAATACTTAGAAGTATGTTATGTTTGCCTGACAAAATACTGTGTCTTTGTTAGTGATTAAACATACATGCATACATATCGTCATCATCATCATCATTTAATGTCTGTCTTCCATGCTAGCATGGGTGGGACATAAGTGTGTGTGTGTGTGTGTGTACACATATATATTCTTTTATTCTTTCATATGTTTCAGCGCTGAGGCTGTGGCTATGCTGGAGTATATAAACACACACACACACACACACACACATGCTGAAAACACTGAATAGCTGATTACTAATTTTTATTAGTTTCCCAGCAGAATGCAATGACTGGCCATTGCAAGGTTGCCTCCACAAGGTTAATTGTGCTCCAGCAACTAAACGCCTCAGGGAATATCATTATGATTTAATGTACATTGTCCTTCAATGAAAGCACCTTGTAAAATGCCAAATGCAAACTTTGTTTCAAGCATTATATTATATTTTATACTAATGGAAGATATATAGATACTACCAGCTTATTTCAGCCCCCCCCCCACCCAAAAAAAAAATATATATATACATATATATATATATATATATATATACACACGCAAGAACAATAATATTGATTTGTCTCTTATTACACTCTTCCATCATATTTAAGTTCCAACTTCCTTACAACTCCTATACAAATTTATGTGCAAACTTAAGTAAAACATTCATTCACGCTATAAATATGCTTTATTGCTCCGTATTTTTTGTATTCGTTCCTTCTACCCATCAAATATATTTCATAATAACAATCTAAGCAGTTTGGCAGCTGTTGTTGTAAGCAGAAAGATGTGCAATTCTTTCTTCTCCCCCCTTTTTTTTTTCCTTTTTCTTTTTTTTAACCTTAATCTTTAATTTGATGATAGCTGTAATTTGAACTTAAAATATTTTATTTGCAGCAACAGCTTGATCAGTGATTTTATCCTTCAGTAATTAGAATACAGTTCATTACTGTTTTCTCTTTGTCTTTTTTTTCTTCTTCCTGCTTCTGCTTATTCAATGCATAAAATGCATTTAAACATTTTTTATGGTTGTATATGTATGTGTGAAGACACGTGACCTAACGGTTGGCGATGTTGCACTCACAGTCGCAAGACCATTATTTCAATTCTGAAGTCCAGCAGTGCATTGTATTTTTTTTTTTTTTTCCTGCCCTAGGAACAAGGCCTGAAATTTTTTGGGTGTGGCAGGAAGAAGGCCAGTCGATTAGATTGACCCCAGTATACAACTGGTATTAATTTATATATGGACCAAATATTTTTTGAATGTAAAATATCCTCTTTTACACTCAAACTGACCTGATTCAGCCTCTCACACCTACCCTACAATGTCATTCTAAAAATAAACAATAACATCGAAATCTCAAAGCTATAAGATAATGCATGATTATTTGAGAACAATGTGAAGAAATAAGCACTACATTTGGTAGAATAATCTGAATGCCAAAAGGTTAAACTGGCCATATTTGGCCCAAATATTCTTTGAACATAAAATATCCTGTTTTATGTTAAAACTGGCCTCGATCCAATCTCTCACGCTTACCCCACATAGTCATTCTAAAAATTAAAAATAAACAATAACATCATTAAAATCTCAAAGCTACAAAATAAAACATGATTAATTAAAACAATATGAATAAATAAGCTTTACATACGACAGAGTAAGGTCAAGAAATCTTCTAAAAGCCTCTTGTATTTTAAGAGCAGATAGTTTAAGTCTCCAATGGCTCCAGTATTCATATAAAGAACCATGTGCCTAGATACTACTAACGTTGAAAGACGTTACGTCATATGCAATTTCATAGAAGAAGAACATATGTCAAACCATTTCAAAAGTAATGTATTCTTTAGTAAGTATAAGTGTAGCAATTCTGTGTAGCAATTCTGTGTAGCAATTCTAAAATTAGCTTAAAGGATTCTGAAGGTTTTTCAACAAGGTGGACACATTTTATTACTATGTATCTCTCTATATTTTTGCAAACACAAGCACCAATCGAGACTTTAGTTTTGCTTTGTACAAAATCCTTGTTGTGATATAATTCAATTCAAATCAGTCGAGTTTAATATATATTTTTAGAAATATTCAATAAAAATTGTTATTGCAAACTTCAGTTGCAATAACAATTGATACATTTCAAAATAATACAAACTAAACCATCATCAGGATGTCTGCCCAATTATGATTTCTAACCATGAAACACAGGCGCTGGCATGCATGGTTGTTGGGGGTTTAAGAAATTTACTTTTGAAACATATGGTTTGGGGTTCAGTCTCACTGTACAGCACCCCTTGACTGTGTGTCTTCTACTATTGCCCCAGAATGATCAGTATATATATATATATATATATATATATATATATGCGTATAAGGAGGGATGACCACTAAGTAGACATCCGATATGCTAGAAAGAGGTCATCAACGACCCAACCACAAAGAAAAATAATGTTCTCCAGAGTCAAGTTCCAGATTATCTTTGCAATTTCAGCTGGTTATACTTGAGATTGCCCCAGCCTGGCCAGAGTACAGCCAGCCGAAATTTTCAGATTTTTTATATGCTAGGCCACTGGTTTTAAATTGATGTTAATTAAATCAATATTCAATTTATCACCCTCAGTATATAAATATATATATATATAAACACACACACACACACATATATATATACACACACACACACACACACATATATATACACACACACACACACACACACACATATGTATAATTGTTAAACAGGACAGTAAACATTACGGCAAGGCAAACATCTCAAGTCATATACAATATTATTACAGGAAGAAATTCTACAGCTGGATACCCTTCCTAATGCCAACCACTCCGAGAGTGTAGTGGGTGCTTTTACACGCCACCGGCACGAGGGCCAGTCAGGCGGTTCCGGCAACGCCCATGCTCAAATGGTGTTTTTTACTTGCCACCTGGACAGGAACCAGTCCAATATATGTATATATGTATGTATGTATTTGTGTGTATGTGTTTGTCTGCCCACCTTCACTTGACAACTGTTGTTGGTGTGTTTGCGTCCCCCATAACTTAGAGGTTTGGCAGAAGGGACTGATAGAATAAGTACTAGGCTTACAAAGAATAAGTCCTGGGGTTAATTTGTTTGACTATAGTGGATGCTCCAGCATGGCCACTGTCAAATGACTGAAACAAATAAAAGAATAAAAGAACACACACACACACACACACACATCTTGCTTTCTTTTAGGTCCACTTTCTCATGCTTGCTTGCTTGTGTCAGTTGAAATTCGTTGAAGCAAATTTTCTATGCATCCTGTTGCCAACTCTCACCTGTTTTCAAGCAAGGTGATATTTCTCGATGAATGATGGTCACATTCACATCTATCATGTGACATCAAGACAAGGAGACACTACTCACACACACACACACACATACACGACGAGCTTTCAGTTTCTGTTGACAAAACCCACTCAGAAATCTTTTGTCAAGCATTTTAAAAAGAACGTATACTGATGTTGACTAAAATGTTTCAAAGATATACCCCAGCATGGCTGCAATCCAATGATTGAAACCAGTAAGAGATATTAGTATAAAAATGTTTCATTTTCATAAATGAAACTAATCGTCTGAATAATCGTGATCTTATTGACAGATAACCCAACTGAGACTTTTAATCAAGGATTTACCAAAAATTCACTTCAATAATAAGAACGAAGCTAGGGTATTCATTCATAAAGTTTCGAGCAAATGTATTTAATCTATATTCTCCATATTAGAAAACATCAAAGACTTCTCCAAAATATAAGAAATATTAAGTGCAGTCAAGCTGATGCAACACCTGCAGGTTGCACAGTGCAATTTAACAATGATTTTGTTGATAGCGATTTGCAATGAGATTGATTATTTTAAGATTATTTTCAAAAAAATTGGCATGGATGTTTGTCTTTGACTGTTGTGCAATATTTCAGACAAGTCGAGTCAGTGAGCGATGACCCTCTGTGTGATTACTCGACCAGTTTGAAATAGCAGCAAAATTTCCTTCAAATATTAGGTATAGTTGTGGCTGTGTGGTAAGAAGTTTGCTTGTCAACTACACGGTTTTGGGTTCCGTCCCACTGTATTGCACCTTGAACAAGTGTCTCTCCTATTATAGCTCTGTGCTGACCAAAGCCCTGTGATTGGATTTGATAGATGGAAACTGAAGAAGCCCACTATATGCATATACATACATATACAAATATATATATATATAATTCAAAGTCTATCTCACTAGGATAGAGTATTTAATAGGACCTAAGCTAAGGCAATATGGTATGGAGGACAGGTTGTTGCCCATGTAGCATGACTGTCCCTTTCTCCACAGCATTGATGGATCCAGAAAAAAGCAGCATGGCCGTTACAATTTGGCACCAATGTCACTTCTAGAACTGGCGTAGTGGTTAAGAGCATGGGCTACTAACCCCAAGATTCCTGTCTGTCTATCTATCTATATACATATATATATAACAAGCTTCTTTCATTTTCCATCAGCCAAATCCTCTCACAATGATTTGGTTGGCTCAAAGTTATAGTAGAAGACACTTAAGGTACAATGTGGTAGAACTGAACCTGGAACCATGTGATTGGGAAGCAAGCTTCTTACCAAACAGTCTTGCCTGTACCGACATAGGTGTGTCTGCACGAAATTTAAAAAATTTTATATATTCATGTATGTCTTTACGTTTTGTTGTCTTTGTTGGACTGAACCTGGAACCATGTGGTTGGGAAGCAAGCTTCTTATCACACAGCCACATCTGCTAATTACTAATTAATCTATAACTGGGAACCTGACAGGTGCTACCATCCAAGAACCTCCAAACCAAACCAAACCAGAAACCTCATTAGGGGATAAAGTTTAAAATCTTACCCAGGACATCGCACTGGTCAAATAAACCATATATTCCACTCAATGCCGCAGTAGAAATACCTGCCTAAGGTGCCATGCAATGGGGATTGAACATGGTGCGCACATGGTTGTGAAATGAACTTCTTAACCAAGCAGCCTTTTCTTCACCCGTATGTCCTTTAAAAATCAAATAAATTTTTATAAACGTCGTTTATGACAGGGTTTTGCATTATCAAGCTGTCATCAATAACAGAACAACACATAACACGATAAAATACGATGTAATTTATATTGCACTACAACACAATACATTACAACACATACATCATATGCTTATGCTTTGTGAGGCTTGTGCATACATGTGTGTGTGCGTGTGTGTGTGTGGGCATGTGTGCATATTTACATATACAGACACACACACATACATACATACATACATGCATAGATATACCTATACGTACATACATACATACATACATTCATAGATATACCTATACATACATACATACACACACGCATATGCACATATAAATATATATATATATATATATATATATATATATATATATATATTCATACACATATTATATACATATGTATATGAATATATATACTTACATGAGTAAATATTCATGAATAAATATACATACATATATATATATACATATATATATATATACATATATATATATATTAAATAACTTCTAACTGTACTCCTTCTTGTTGATTCTATCTTATCCAATCCTATATATATATATATATATATATAGAAAACATACATACATATATATGTAGGTATGCATGTATGTGTGTATATATATACACACACATATGTATACTTATGTATTTATATATTACCTAATGATGTGTGTGTGTACATATACATGTGTGCATAAAGTGACCACCACTAGGGTTCCTGTGGAGTGTAATCTACAGGAAACCAGCTCACTTTTGTCACTCAACAATGTTACCCTTACCTCCCCCCCCCTTCCCTGTCACTGTTGGGAACTTCTGTTTAAGCAATGTCTGTGGCAGCAGCTGTTATGGAGCTGGTGCTGATGGTGGCGGTGGTAGTAGTAGTAGTAGTAGTAGTAGTTGTAGTAGTTGTAGTTGTAGTAGTAGTTGTTGTAGTAGTAGTAGTAAAATCTCCCCCCCCCCCCAATGTGCTTTCAATTCTGCTGCTGTTGTTGTTGCCACCAGTGTTGCCTGCTGCTGGTGTTACAACTACTGCTGCTACTGACCCCACTCCCTACTGTCACTGCTACCACCACCACCACTACCACCACCACTACCGCCATCACCGCCACCACTACCATCGCCATCATATCCACTGTTGCTGTCACCATCGTCATCATAGTCATCATTACCATCACCATCATCATCACCACCACCACCACCACCATCATCATCACCATCATCATCATCATCATCACCACCATCATCATCACCATCATCATCACCACCACCATCATCATCACCATCATCATCACCACCACCACCACCATCATCGTCATCATCATCATTGTCATTATCATCATCATTGTCATCATCATCATCATAGTCATTGTTGTCACCATTTTTGTCATTGTCATCATCGTTCCAATTATCCTAGTATTTTAGTGTCTGTCTCCACCACCACATCCACTGTTGCTGTCACCAATGTCGTCACCATCATCATAATCATCATCATCATCATCATCATCACCACCACCATCCTCATCATTGTCACCATCATCATCGTCCTAATTATCCTAATATTTTAGTGTCCATTTCTCCATGCTGATATGCTTGGGTAGGTTTTTGTCATGTAGCATTTTTCCCAGGCTTCCTTATTCCGCATCACCTCTTCGGTGGTGCCAAATTATTTCTTGGCTCTCATCTCATCCTCTTCCTCCTCCTCTTTGGTCTATCTCAAACATGAATGCTCTGACCCTTCTACCCACTTCCACCCAATTATCCATCCATATTCTTCATCTTATTTATGTTTCTTCTGGTTATATTAATTGTCTAGGAATGAGCAAAATGAAAGTTTCTCTATGTCTCCCTCAAATCACACCCATTGCAGTAATTTTTTTTTCATACATACACACACACATGAGGTTCATTCATTTTTCAGCATCCTGGATTAGCTACAAATGAAAAATCAGATTTCTTCGTCAGAAAATTGTTGGAAGCCACTCAAGAAGCAAGCCATTACATCAAGCTCAACAGAAAGGATTAACAGTGTAGCCAAAACAAACATTGTGTATGGTAGAAACATCTGGCCTAGTGTCACAACATTTGATTCAACAAAGCTTGTGCTGTTATGTTAGCAAATTGTCACATATATCATGGTTTAGAACAGGGGCACTCAACCAACAGAGTATTATTGTTAAGCTGAAACTGTTGCTAATGTAAAAAGAAATGGAATGGTGAGACTATTTTTTCATTTTCTGAAAAAGCAATGTCTTGGACTTACAACACTTCTGCATAATAGCAACGCCACACATACATATACATATATATATATATATATATATATATATATATATATATATACATACATTTATACATGCAATAGTCTTCTTTCAGCTTCTATATACCAAATCCACTCAGAAGATTTTGGTTGGCTCAAGGCTGTAGCAGGATACACTTTTCCCAAAGTGCATGCAGTGGGACTGAACCTGGAACTATGTGGTTGTAAAGCAAAAACTTCTTACCACACAACCATGACTGCATAAAGTGTAAATCCTAAATGATTCACCATTCTCACATTCTAAGAACTTGTGATTATACCTGTATTATGAGTTGATATTACAACCAAGGTTAATCAGTGAGAAATCTATCACTTTCTTTACAAACCTATTCATGTTGCCTCTTATCTCAGCTCAGTACAGAAGTTACACTTGATGTGTGGCAGTAAAAATGGCGAAATATGGTTGGACAGAGATAGTTTATTTAATTTCAGTTTTGCCTCAAATTCTTAGAGTCTGAGATATCTAACACACTTCTCGGAGAGTCTTTTGAAATAAGGATTTCCTACACATCGGCACAAATGTCACATCATTTGCAAGGGCAGGCTGGAGTTGATTGAATGAGCCCAAGTACGTCATCAACATTTAACCCTTTAGCATTCAGATTTCTTTGTCAAATATAATTACTTTATATTCTTTTATTTGTTTAGCCATGCTGGAGCACTGCCTTATCCCCTTACCAGGCAAAGATGAGATAACTTGTCTTTACCCAATTTGTCTTTTCCAGATTGCGACGAGTAAACTTGTCCAAAACATATAATTTCAAAAACAGCCACTGACGAGTTTATACGTCAATTCTCAGCATTTCTTGGTTTTTATCTTTTTTTTTTTTTTTTACAAATTACACCCAGATGTCAAGCTCAGAAGATGACAGTGAGTACGAACTTTCTATTAGAAGCTTGGAGACATGAGATGAGAGTAAAAAAGCAATAAAAAAAAATTTGTCTGAAAATAAAACGTTTTCTCCAAAAAAAAAAGTCGCCAGGGATGGGGTTAAAGGGTTTTAATTGAAGAAATCGACCACAGGACTTATTCTTTGTAAACCTGGTACTTATTCTATTGGTCTCTTCTGCCAAACTGCTAAGTTATAGGGACATAAACACACCAGCATCAGCGGGGGTACAAATGCAGACGCACACATATAAATATATATAAATATATACATACAGTAATCTCTTGACTATCATATGTGTTACATTCCAAAACCCCATGCAACAGGTGAAAATCTGCAAAGTAGAAACAGTACTGCATTGCATATTTTTATTATCGTTATTTTTATAATTTGTATATATTTATTTTATTGTAATTGCAAAAAGACAGAGAGGAATCAATGTTGGCTTAAATAATAAACCATGATAGGTGAGCCACAATAGGTGAGCTGCGATAGGTGAGCCACAATACAGTGAGAGATTACTGCACACACACACACACACACATATTTCTTTATTGCCCACAAGGGGCTAAGCATAGAGGGGACAAACAAGGACAGACAAAGAGATTAAGTTGATTACATTGACCCCAGTACCTAACTGGTACTTATTTAATCAAAGTGTACAGGGTGCTTTTTACATGATACTGTCACATGCAAGGTCACCAGGTTACTCACAAGACAAGACAAGACCCCTTAACTGAAGGTGCCGGGGAGCAGTATTGACAGAGGTAGCTATAGGCTAGGTGATGAGAGGCTATATGATATATGTTAGATGAAGTAGTGGTTCCTAACGTGGGCAGTACTTCTCCCTAGGGGGTGGTAGAAAGATCCAGGAGGCGTTGAAGAAAACTGGGGTGATGATGGGGTAGCTAAAAGTGGGGAATAAATGTAACCCCCCCCCCTCCCAAATTACGGGTTATTTTGGTTAAGTTTTATTTGTGAAATACAGTTATCTTGAATTTATAGCAGAAAGTGGTCTACGCTTACGGTAATGGTGGTGGTGATGGTGGTAGCAGTGGTGAGGTGCTAGGAATGTGCCTCAGGTACCAAGGGGGTGGCAACCTGAAAGAGTTTGAGAACCTCTGGGGTTAAAGTATGATAGAGTGACAGGAACATGTTGTCTTGCTGTAGGGGAGACACATAGTTACCCCATGCACAAATCTCTGATATAAATTTTATCAACTGTACCAAGCTGAAAAATCAAAAATTCTGAACTCAGAACATAATTCAACGCAGATGGATTTAAATGTTATAAAAACATTTAAATTTATCCAGCATTCTATCGCCATCCTCCAACGACATAAGAAATAATATTCTTTATTTATTTCGATGCAATTAATTTTCAGTAAACCCTCAGAATTTTATTCTTTTGCATTCAGATTGTTGTTATGATGTATCTAGCAATTTTCCTTGGCTAACTTCTTCCAACCAAGCCACTCACTAGCTGCTGTGTAACAACATTCCTTTTTTTAACTACTAACTTTCAGAGAATTGGTCTAAGAATAAAAATCAATAATTTCTTACTAGTATACAGTAGTTCTTTAGTTAATACAGCCTGTTTAGTATTAGCTGCTTTCTAGGTTACCACAGCAGCAAAAGTAATTGGAAATGGAATTGCTGTTTTGCTGTAAATACAGTTTCGAGTGTATGGCAGTTAATATTAACCAGTATACCATTGACTTGGATGATGACTGGCTGATTCAATACAGATAGAGGCAATTTTTTCCAATAATATCGTAGTCAATAAGCACAAATAAGTAAAAATAGTTTCTATAGAGGATTCATAAATGTGAAGAAATTTGTTGAGCAATAGTTAGTGTTGGAATGTCTTTTTCTGTTTTTTTTTTTGTTTCTTTTTAAATGTCATACGCATCCTGAAAGGGTTGATTATTTTCAAGGGATAAATTGGTAGTGGTGGTGGCAATGATGATAGTAATATGCTGGAGGTGGTGTGTGCGTGTGTGTGTGAGGGGTGGGTTAGATTCCTTCTGGTTCTTTCCCCCACCATCATCACCAACATCATTGGCATCGTCATTGTCGTCGTAGTTGTCATCATCGTCATCATCATAATCAGCATCCTCCTCCTCTCCTTCCTTCTCCTCCCTCTTTTCATCATCACCACCATCGTTGTTGGCGGTGGTGTCATCGTCATCATCATCGTCATAATTGCAGTCATTGTTGTCATCGTCATCATCATTATCGTCATCATCATTATCGCCATCAGCATCCATCTCTTCCTCTTCTTCCATCCCCTCCTTCTCTTCATCATCATCATCATCAACAGCAACAGCATGAACACCACTGAACTCCTCGCCGTTAGGACAGTCACCACCAGTGGTTTCTGTCATGTGATATAATATCCACAAACCACCATCCTCACTACCACCATCCTCACCACCACCACCACCACCACCAATGCAATGACAACAACAATGGCAAAGATAACACCACCACCACCAAAAAAAAAGCATCATTATCATCAAGTTTTGTTGATCACTTGTGCTTCTTCTCCTCTGTTTGAAAGTATTAATGAAATCAGTAAGCTTAACGAATAATGCCATCATCATCATCATCATCATATGATTATTAGCATCACTTTCACCGTTTCTTTCTCTACCACCACCATATTTTGCGACTATCTGTGCTACAACTACCACTAGGACAATGATGACGAAGACGACGACAATGACGATGACGACAATGACGACGACGACGACGACCACCACCACCACCACCGCAACAACAGCAACAACAGTCATCACAACCATCACCACCACCACCACAACCATCACAACAGCCACAATCATCACCACAACTGCCACCACCACCACCACGATCATCATCATCACATGCACAAGGAAGTTGGTCACCACGACAGGAGTTCCTTAAAAAGAAATATACTTTAACCAATTGACATTGTGCAACAAATTTTTAAAGAATTTATTACGGCAAATTCCTGAGTTAAAGTTGCTTCATCTATTTGAGAAATGTTTGAATTTTTTAACAGGAAATTCTCTCTCTCCCTCTCTCTCTCTCTCTCTCTCTCTCCCCCTTTCTCCCCCTCTCTCTCTTCCTTTTTAGCTCTCAGACTTTGGTAACCTAAAAAAATATATTGGCATGCTGTAGGTTGTGGAATACTATTTTATGAACTTCGTAAATGGAAGTAATTTTAAAAATGGCTTTATAAAGTAAGGATGTATATTTAAATACGTACCTTCCTATTCCCAACAGCCAATTTTCAATTTGCTAAAGGAATTGGACGTCAAAAATATAAAGCAAAAATTAATGTTTTGGACAAAAATTCTTTCATAGAAGGAAACAATCACCCAGTTAATTGCCTTTTTCCTTCTCTGCGAGGTAGTGATAGATATTCTGAAGGTCTACCAGCCAGCCAGCCAGCCAGCCAGCTATTTCATCAGTCTCATGAGAGTTATAGTTTACATACTAATTCTTCGGTATATGGAAAAGTGGTTGATGATAGTGGTCTGAGGGATGCACCGCAACGAGTTGTATAGTTTCTCATCTGCGAGGAATCAATGCAGGATGTGTCGAAATGATCGTTATGAGCAACAAAGTTTACTGTGTATTCCATTTTCCATCTGTCATTTGTTTTATATATATCATTGGTGTGGCTGTGTGGTAAGAAGCATGCTTCCCAACCACATGGTTCCGGGATCAGTCCCACTGCAAGAGTCTTCTACTATAGTCTCAGGCTGACCAAAGCTTTGTGAGTGGATTTGGTAGACAGAAACTGAAAGAAGCCCATTGTACGAGGGTGAGTCAAAAAGTAATGCCATTTTGTTTAGGACAGGTATAATTACCAACACAGGAACGTGCATCATATCCCTACTTCTCAACATAGTCACTGTATATATATATATATATATATAGATAGATAGATAGATACATAGATACATAGATACATATATACATACATATACACACATACACACACACATATATATATAAGTATATATTTTGGTGTGAATGTTTTTGTTAAGCACTGTTGAGTTTTTCACTTCTGCAAATAATAATAATGGTATTTTTTTTATATGCTCAAAGCTTATAGCGATCACTGTGCAAATGACTAAGGAAAATTGTCTAATAATGGAGCTTATAAGCCCTCGACAGAAAAAAAACTAGGATTTCCTGTATATATATATCCTTTCCTGTAATTGACAGCCAATTTTTTTATTTACTAAAGTATAAGTAAATAAACTATTAAACAAACACCCAATTCCTTGTGTTTTTTCTTTCTCTATGATGTAGTGATAGCTATTGTGAAAGACTATTAATCAACTATTACACCCATCTCAAGAGTATTATACTTTATTTACTAATCCCTTGGTAAATATAAAATTGGCAGGTGGTAATAGGAAAGTTCCTTTCAATGATTGTGTTATGGAAGTCAGTAATTCACAAGTATTTCAATAAAGTGTTTGATTAGGAACATTTATATGACAAATGAATGTCAATATATAGCTTAACTCTTTTGATACCAACTCACCTGAAGCCACTCCTGGTTCTGTGATACAAACTTTCTGTTTAAAATAATCTAAATAGTAACTTTCCACTAAAATTTAATTTGGCGGTACCCCTGCATGGCTGCAGTCTAATGACTGAAACATGTAAAAGATAAAAAGATAAAAAGATAAAGTATATATCAGCTTATATCATCTACTTCACCCCCACTTATTGCAAGGGATAGTTGTTGGGGCAGATTCTTCAAGCATGCCTTCCATTAAGTCCTGTCAGAAACAACCATCTCCAACTGATCTGGCTTGGTCTTCAAGTGAGACCAACCAAGCTCGTAGATGTTATCTAACCATCTTGAGCATGATCTATCCATGGGTCTCCTGCCATCTGATTTTGCCCATAAAACCTATCCAGCATTTTTTTGTTTTCTGAGACATTCTTACCATAAGTAAGGGCTCTACCTAGAGCACATCTCTGATCTTTGAGTTACACACTCTCTTGAGTAACATTACCCCAAAACACCCTTTGGACAAATCCATACTGGCTACTTGTATTCAAGATTATATTCTTTCAGTCATTACCCAAAATTCATGACCATAGGTAAAGGTAGGCACGAACACCAACTCCAAGGTAGAACAACAAAATTCTTTTGCTATATTCATTTTTTTTCTAAATTAATTGATACAATGGCAGCATAATTTGGCCAAAATATGGTAACAAAAGAGTTCAGATAAATTAATTTTAATGTATTTATTAAGTTGGGAAGGGGCTGAAACTTTGGTAAAGAACATTCCTTTTAAAAATACTACACAGTAGGATTGTGTTATTGGTGTCAGTTGTGAGATGAATCAACTGTGAGAAGAGGCAACTGTGCAAAGAGCTAACTGTTAGAGGAGTCAAGTGCGAGATGAGTCAACCATGAGAGGAGTCAACT
>NC_142947.1:10553035-10565535 GCF_046866305.1 Octopus bimaculoides
TATGTTATATAAATGGAGTGAAAAAAAAATGACTATCTGCTAATCATCATTTTGCCAATATTATACTGAAGTTGTTTTTATAAATTGGAATTATGGGGTAGAAAATATTATGATGAATTTATGTGAATATATTGAATAAATTTCTTTTTTATTCATAAATCAGTCAATTATGTGTTTATCCTTATGACAGAACAGATAATATATTAGGTCAAATAATATATACACATAATACACACACACATGCATGCTCATTAACAGACATACACACACAGAGCACACATATATCATATATTATGTATATTTAAATATGTATATTATATATATTTCATCATCATATATATTTCATATATATATATATATATATATATATATATATATATATATAAAATATATATAATATATACATAATATATATATAATATATACATATGTATATATATATATATATATATATATATATATATATATATATATATGTAAATATGTACATATTTTATATATATCATATTTATATATGTATCTATCTATCTATCTATCTATCTATCTATCTATCTGTATATATATATATATATGTAAATATGTATATATATATTTATATATGCATATATAAAAGGAATATATGTATAAAATGTATAGAATATATATAGTGTTTTATATCTATCTATCTATCGATGTATCAATATATGCATACATATCTGTATATATATGTATATATGGATATACATAAAAAAAGTAATATGTATACATATGTATACGTGTAGACTTGTATATATGTATGTATGTGTGTATGTATATTTGTATACATACATGTGCCATATATATCTGCATACATGTACATACAAATCATACAACGCACTCCAGTACGGAGAATATTAAATAACGAGACTACTGCTAATGATTTCATATATATATTTATATGTATGTGTGTGTGTGTGTGTGTGTGAGAGAGAGAGAGATTCATATAGATATATATATGTACATACACATACATACATATATATATATATATATATATATATATATATATATATATATATATATATATATATATATATATATGCACATACACATACATATATATATGTATATATATATCTATACATATATATATGTATATGTTTATATACATATGCATACATATATATGTATATATACATATACATAGATACATACCCATATATAAATATATACATACATATATATATATGTATATATCAATATATATATACATACACACATACACATACTTTCATAATGTGTTTGTTAGTGTTTGTACTTGAATATATATATATATATATATATATATATATATATATATATATATATATATATATGTAGAATACTTGCATACATATGTGTATGTGTGTGAGTGTGAGTTTATGCATGTATATACATATGTGCGACTATATGTCTAGAACTAATACAGAACCAAAGTCAGTAAGACATAGCAGTCTTCAAGTCTCAGACAAAAGCTTATTAATACAATATAATATTAACAGCTGTCATTTCCTTGTAGCTGGAGTTGTTCACAGCCTCCCCACCATTAACCAACCTCATCACATCCTCATCATCCCCCTCACACCAGCACCAACACCACTGCTACTGCTATTACTACTACTACTACTACTACTTTAAAAAATTAGCTTGTTTTGGGGGATTTGGCAGTGCTCGTTACCACATTAGACCCTCCAAACTTGGCGTGATTTAAGGCTGTTATCAGAATTTCACCGAAACTGTTTCCTGTCGATGGCTGGTTGCATGAGAAACAAGTACAGAAAAGGCAATACATAGAATGTTCTGGAAAGGCTAAGGAAGGAAGGAAGGAAGAAAGGACAGTGGAGATTGTGGAGTCACTTGTGCAGGAGTTTGTGTGGGGACAAAATATGGGTGATGAGAGGAAGGAAGAATGAAAGAGCTAAAGGTACCTGAATGGAAATGGCATAAGGTCAGCCAATTCCAAGTAGCAAAAACTTCTGTTGTAGAGATAGAAAGATCAGCAAGAAGAAGAGGAAGCATGTCTGTGGGTCAGTCAGTTGAATGCTGTTTCTTTAGATGTGATCCTGTATGTCCAAGTGTGTAACAGCAACACTGTCCCAGATATGAGAGTATGTCTACATTGTTGACCCCTCTTGATCTTTCTGAAGAGTTAGCAGTTGTGCGTGTGTGTGTGAGGGGGGGGGGGGGCTTAAGTATTTTCTTCTGGCCCTGAAGTGGAAAGGCAGTCTTTGCAATGCAGTTTTTGCAACGTTGCAGGAAAAATCTTCAGTGATAACAAAACCTATTCATGTTTAGACTTATGAGCAATAATGCTTTCTGAATATGTGCGGTGGATTGTTTTTTGGTTTTATTTACTTTTTATCTTCTCTCTTTCAGTCATTGGAATGTGGCCATGCTGGGGCACCACTTGCAATGTTTAGTCAAACAAATAAATCCCAGGACTTAATTTCTTTTTTAAGCTTGGTACTTATTATATCCATCACTTTTTGCCAAACTGCTAAGTTACTGGGACATAAATAAACCAAAACTGGTAGTGGGAAACAAACACAAACACAAAGACACAGACACATAAATATATATATATATGTATATATACAACACTTATATATGTATATAAAGTGTCTTGCTCAGGAACACAACACGCAGCCCAATCTGGAAATTGAACTTACGATCTCATGATTGTGAGCTTAATGCTCTAACCACTGAGCTATATATATATATATATATATATATATATATATGTAAATATTACAGATATTACACGCAATATTAATACAAACAACAGCGTTCTCCATCCACACTACTCAGTCACCAATTATAAGTAAAGTAAATTAAAAAACATTTACCCATCTTCTCCTCATACCTCTCATTACATTTATTGTCTCAATATTGGCACATATTGATAAAAACAAACAGAAATAAGCACTATCTCCAAACAATGATGTCTCCTCACTATAGACACACACACACACACAGACTCACACTCAGACTCACACATACACACTCACACAGACACATGCAAAGGCACAGACACATACTTATACATGCACACACATACACACACTTATACACACATACTTATACACACATACTTATACACACACATACACACATGTACACACTCAGAGACTCACACACATGTACACACTCAGAGACACACACAGACTCACACACACATGCACACTCAGAGACACATACACACACACATGCACACACACATACACACACTCACATACACGCACACACATACAGAGACACGCACACACATATAAACACACACAGAGTCACTATCATCACATCAAATATAAAACTGAAATAGTTTACAGAAGAAAATTGAAAGAAAATTGAAGAAAATGCTCAGATCCCAACCATCTACACCACCACCAACCACCACCACCACCATCCACGCCGCCACCACCACCACCATCATCATCATCATCATCATCATCATCATAATTGTCTTCATTGTAGTCGTGTCATCGTCATTGTTGTCATTGTCGTCATCATTGTCATCACCACCACCACCACCACCACCACCACCACTCAGAAATATCTTTTCCAAAACAAAAGAGAAACAAAAACTTTCCATAAAAGAATAGATGCTTCTTTACCCAAAAAACAAGCCCCCCCCCTCCTAAATCACTCATCCAAGTAAAGCACCATTTATCAGGAACATAGCTTGGTAGTCATGCTTTTTCTTTAAAGAAACCCAACTTTATGTTACACACCCATTTTATTTCCATTTTTTGGTTTTGTTCTGTGACCACTGGCAAAATAACAAAACCATCCCAGTTTTGTACAATAACTTGCCAATGCTCACAATGACCACACTCTTCCAGGCACATATTACACTCACACAACATTTTCCTTGTCTAGTTGTCAAAAAAAAAATCAAGCATTCTAAAGCAATGGTTCTTATCCATTCTTTGCTTATAGACCCCTTTGATCTTGTTTGACTCTACTGAGCCTTTGCAGCCATTCGATATATTGGACCTCTTTTTTTTTTAAAAAAAAACTTAGGACTTACACTGTTGGTCCCTATTGCTGAACCACTAAGTTACAGGAACATAAACACACCAACAACAGTTGTCAAGTGGTGGTGGAAGACAAACAGACACTAAGACACACTCACACACACACACACATTTAGCTAAAATTACATAATTTTAAATACAAACATGCAAACACACATACACACGCAAACACTAATATATTTAAGTTGATAAAAACTCTATACATAGGTGCAGGAGTGGCTGTGTGGTAAGTAGCTTGCTTACCTGTCACATGGTTCCAGGTTCAGTCCCACTGCACGGCACCTTGGGCAAGTGTCTTCTACTATAGCCTCGCGCCGACCAAAGCCTTTTGAGTGGATTTGGTAAACGGAAACTGAAAGAAGCTCGTCGTATATATATATATATATATATATATATATATATATATATATATATATATATATGTATGTATGTATGTGTGTGTGTGCCTGTGTTTGTCTCCCACCATTACTTGACAACCAATGGCAGCATGTCTATGTCCCTGTAACCTAGTGGTTCGGCAAAAGAAACCAATAGAATAAGTACTAGGCTTACAAAGAATAAGTCCTGGGGTCGATTTGTTCGACTAAAGGTGGTGCTCCAGCATGGCCACAGTCAAATAACTGAAACAAGTAAAAGAATGAAAGAATAATTTTAACTACAAACATACAAACACACGCATACATACACACTTATATATGTAAGTTGGTAAAAATTCCATAAATAATTTGTAATCAGCTAGTTAGATTGGTTTAGATAAATTAGAATTTTATTACCTTTTGGGATACGACAAATTCCATTAATTGAAAACTAGTGGTCAAGGTGAAAGCAAAAGCTAACTAGCTGGGTGGGAGGCACCAAATTGGTGTACATAAGCTTGGGTGTGTTTGGTTGTGTGTGGGTAAAAATGGCCCCATAGAATTATTAACCTGGTTAGTTAAGAACAAACAGTTTGAGAACAGTAAGGTGGTAGTATTAGCTGAGAAATCAATCCCCACCCCATGGTAAATTACTTTAAATTACTTTAAATATTTAACTCTAATTATATATAAGTTTATAATATATGCAAATATATACATACCTAATTATATGTACAGCAGTGTCTATGTATGGTAATTTAACTGGTTTACTTATTTAGTCATCCACTAATATCTATGTTGATAAAAATGCTGTCTTGAAATATTTGATGTAATTCTGTGTAACAAGCTGGGGTTTATTTATAATGTACATACCAAACAGGCCTCACTGGTGCTGGTGTTATGCAAAAAAGCACCCAGTCCACTGTAACATGGTTGGCATCAGGAAGAGCATCCAGCTGTAAAACCATGCCAAAAGAGACAGTGGAGTTTGGTGCATTCCTCTGGCTGGCCAGTTCCTGTCAAACTGTCCAACCCATGCCAGCATGGAAAATGGACGTTAAATGATACACACACACATGGAGAGAGAGAGAGATTCAGATAGATAGAAAATACTACAAAACTACAATGCTTACCTTGTCCTTGTTAGATAACCATGCTAATAATCTTATAAAATCTCATATGCACTCGTATATAAGTAGCTATGGACATGCACACATTCAGTTGATGCATCCTCCCTATTAGAGCCGGCTATCCCATTCTTTCACCTTTATTTGACCATCAGTTCCACATAACATTCATTGTATTCTAAAAGTCAAATCAATCCCATTTTATCCAATGCAAACTATCAGACTACTTGCAATCCACAGAATCTTCTACTACCTAATATATGCATACACACATGCATACATACATATAAATTTTAATGTGAGTAGTATATATATATATATATATATATATATATATATATATATATATAATTTTTTATGCCTATATATGTGTGTCTATGTATTTGTTGTGCAAGATTCTTGGGGATGGTCAATTTTTTGGGGGCAAAATGGAATGGACAGGACAAGACCAGAGGGGAGAGGAGACACGAGGAACAGAAAGTCATTGAAGAGGCCACACAATGTGTGAGGAAAGAACTCTGACAAATAAACTAATAATAATAATAATGGTAATAATAGTAAACTGAAAAACAAATAGATAGTGTATGTTGGCAAAAAAAAAAGAAATGACTATCCACAAATATAACTATATATACATATACATATATATATATATATATATATATATATATATATATATATAGGTACATTAGCATTTCTTTCAATTTCAAAACTAAATATCATTCTATTTTGGCCTAAGTGAGGCCAAAGTATCTAGCTACCAAGTGCATCTCATAAAATCAAAATCTTTCTTCCCTTATAGAATTTTTTCACAAAAATTATCGTTGACAAATACGTCCAAAACTTAAGCCACAGCCAATCCCCTCTTTTTTTCACAACAAATCTTTTTCTTTTGTTACAATAAATTTGACTTTACACCCTATGTTGGAATTCATTCATTAGCAAACCATATACATAGGTGCAGGCATGGCTGTGTGGTAAGAAATTTGTTTTCCAACCACATGGTTCCAGGTTCAGACCTACTGTGTGGCACCTTGGGCAAGTGTTTTCTACCATAGCCATGGGCCAACTATATATATATAGTTGTTATACATCGCTAACCACAATGCACTTTGCATCAATTTAACTTACATATGACTCCACCCCACTGGCTAGGCAAGCAGATCAACATCCCTTCCCCACCCACCACCAGCCAGAAGGTTATTCCATCGCAGAGTGATTCAGTTATGGCTGGGTAGATTGGAATAACATGAAATGAAGTGTTTTGCTCAATAGCACAACGCACTGCCCGGTCTGGGAATCGAACCCATGATCGCTAGATTGTGAGTGTAACACCCTAACCACTAGGCCACACATCACACTCTCACATGCACACACACACACACACACACACACACAAACATATGTGCATATCTGTAGTTAAATGAACAACCTATTTAGTTTTATGGAAAAACCATATTTCTCTTATTAACTGAATTATTAGTACTAGCAATATGCATTGTTATAAATTCACCTGGTTTTCTATTGATTCAATAACGAAATCTCTGCTCCAAAAAGCATTATCTTTTGCCAGGAATTATATTTCAATCAGTGATTCCAATATCAAAATAATTATGCTCACAAGAAGCGATCATTACTTTCTGCTAATAATGTTCTATGCATTAAAGAACAATGACGCTAATTCTTTTGATGTGACAATTGTGTTGGTGGCAGCCTAACTTTGTGCAAATCTGTGAGCTTATTAGTTTTATATTTTACACTTATTACATAAGTCCAATAATTTACAACGTGGTTTATACTGCAGTGATTGGTTCATTATGGCAGATAATATGAATGCTCAACAGTGAAAGAGGTTCAGTGAAAATAAAAATATATTTGAACTCTTTGAAATATCAACACCTAAAGATTACTGTAGAAAACAAACTTCCAGATTGTTAATCTCTGAGACACCACTTTAAATTTAGAAATCATTAAATATTTACCATTTAGGAAGCCAAAGGGAAAAAATGACTGTACCTATGTTTAGCTTCAGTCATCTGTCAGCTATTATTATAATTTTATAAAAGATTTTCTGATACATTACTTTTATGCTATAAATATACACAGAATGACACAAAAATCATACACCATCTTTTTATGAAGATTTATCACTTAAAAAAGTAAATATGGAGGATGTTATAGCAAAGTGCTACCAGTTGAAAGCACCACATACCAGATGGTATCAAGCTTATGGGGACATCAGGAGAAAATGTGCACCTTTTCACTGCCTTTCTAGAAGTCTTTTTTGAACAATTAGATGTCAGTTTACATGAAAAGAAAAAATGCATTTATTAATAAGAAGAGCTGAAAGTAGTGCATACAAGATTCCACAGCCCTAGCATTACCATGAAGCCAGCCTATGAACTTTTCAGCCCACCTTCATAAATAGTAATAAGATAAATTCTTAGATTCAGAAAAATAGAAAGCGTGAAATCATTTGTTTTAATGTTGTAGTTAGGCTTTAATCTTTCAGCTAATGTGGAGACATATTATCAGAACATTTTTCATTTAAAGATAAAATTTTCTGGAACACCATAAAATCTTAAATTTAGTTATAGCTGTACACAAAATTTTGCTGCAAAAAAGTAAATATTAACAGCAAATGTCTTAGGCTGTCTACATATAATTTTCCCTCTTTTTCATTTGTTTTACCTATGTACAATGTCTATCAAATAATTTTTCTTGAGAAATTTTGGATGCCTATGTATTTACTGCCCTAACCCTAACCCTAGCCCACAATTCAGTCTTTCTTAAGGTTATATCAGGTTAACCAGAAATCCTTTCAAGTTAAGATTTTATCAACATAAATACATTTTCAAAAATCTTGAAAGCTGTTCTGACATAAATTTGTAACAGTATATCTGGTTTCTAAAAAAGTGACAATATTGCAAACTTCAGAAGGTATTAGAAAACATCAAACCATTTACTAAGAGTGATTGTGGTTGATAGTTGTGCTCTTTGTATTTCTGAAGAATAAATAAATTGTTCCACTCAGTAAAAGGGCTGATGATAGAAAGGGCATCCATCTGTGGGAACCAAATCAAAACATTGAAATATAGTTGTGAGACATAGTCCTCCAACCCATCTTAGAGGGTAGTGACTTTGAAAAATGCTGACGCAGACAGTGACAACCCGTCTAACCCATGCAAGCATGGAAAGTGGATATGAAATGAGAATGATGATGGTGATGACGATGATAATGATGATGATCATGAGAGAGGTTTTATCCTAAATAATCATTCTGATTCTAATATATTTTTGCCACCATAAATCCAAATTTTTGTCGAAATATTTGATAATGCAGAACAAATAAAGACTGCATAGTCTTGCCGAATATTTATTAACTGTTTCATACCATTGCAAAGGTTTATATTTGTTACGTATGTGAATATTATATATCAACGGTTATTTATTTCATATATAAATAAAATACATTTGTTGTTTCGTTTCTGTTATTGCTTCCGAATCAATAACATAAAACACAGAATCACAATTTGTGAAGATTCAGCCTAAAATTATATTTTTATATATAATTCATCAACATCGTCGTCATCATCATCATCATCACTAAAACCACCACCATCATTAGTGTCATTGTCATCATCGTCATTATTGTCACTATCATCTTTTTTCTTGTCATCACTGCTATCGTTGCCATCATCACCATCATCGTCAGCATTATTGTCATCATTGTTGTTGTCGTCATCGTTACCATCATCAACATGAACATTATTGTCATTGTCACCATCATCATCAATGTCGTCATCGTTGCCATTATCATTTTCACTGTTACTGTCATTGATGTCCTCCTCCTCTTCATCATCATCATCATCAACATCATCATCATCATTACCATCCTCATCATCATCATCGTCACTGTCATTCTTGTTGTCGACAATGTCTCTGTCATAATTGTCGTTGTCATCATCATCATCATCATCATCATCATTAGCAGCAGCAGCAGCAGCCACATTTTATGTCTGCTTTCCATCCTAGCATGAGTTGGACGTTCCAGTAAAATCCGTCAGGTTAGTGAACAACCTACCTCCTACTCTAACACTCCTACTCAGTTTAAACATGGTTTCATGGTCCCTATACTTTGGGTAAAAGTAAAGACCCCCTTTGATCATAACGGATCATGGGATTGCACCTAGTGGTTATGATATTCATGGTGTTGGTGGTGGTGATGTTGCTGATGGTAGCAGTGGAGGTGATGATGATAACGATGATGATGGTGATGACGATGATGATGATGCTATGGGACATGTATAGAACATACTACCAGAGAGACCTTGACCAATCAACCTGCTATAATGATGAAAGACCATGAAAAAAATGATAATGTACGCTTTGATTGACATGTCATGACCTTTAGACAGGAACATATCAATCAAAGAAACAGAAGAAGACATTGTAGAAACACAAAGATTCACAGGTAGACATGGCAATACTGCGTTTGTGTGTGTGTGTGTGGGGGTGCGTGTGTGTGGGGGGGGTGCGTGTGTGTGTGTGTGCGCATGTGTTTGCGTGTTTGTGTACATGTGTGTGTGTGTGTGTGTGCATGTGTGTTTGTGTGTGGTGTGTGTGTGTGTATTTGTGCATGTGTACATATGTGTGTGTGTGTATGTGCATGTGTGTCCGTGGGTGTGGGCTCTGTATGTTTGTGCATGTGTGTGTATGTATGTGTGTGCACGCATGCATACGTGTGTGTGTGCGTGCATATGTGTGTGTGTGTGTGTGTGTGAGTGAGTGTGTGTGCATGTGCATTCGCGCGCGTGCACGTGTGTGTGTGTGTGTGTATATTCAGGTTACATCTACCAGGATACATACAATTCAGTCTGAGAACTATGGAAAATAGTTTTCCATTGGGAGTATTCCTGGCCCCTGGGAAAAGCCAAAAATCCTTGTCCAAAAAGAGATAAAAGCAAACTTAAGTAAATTTGACCCTTTAGCATCAAGATTGACTCTGGCAAATGTAGACCTTTCCTGAGCCCTAAAGACTCATGGGACCAGTTTCTAAGTTTCAGGGCATTTATTATTATTATTATTATCATTATTATTATTATTATTATTATTTATTATTATTATTATTATTATTATTATTATTTATTATTATTTATTATTATTATTATTATTATTATTATTATTATTATTATTATTATTATTATTATTATTATTATCATTATTATTATTATTATTATTATTATTATTATCATTATTATTATTATTATTATTAAAGTGGCAAGCTGGCAGAATCGTTAGCACTCTGGATTAAATGCCTAGCGGTATTTCACCCATCACTATGTTCTGAGTTCAAATTCTGCTGAGGTCGACTTTGCTTTTCATCCTTTCGGGGTCCATAAATTAAGTACCAGTTGACTGGCTCCCTCCCCGCCCCCACAAAAAAAATTCAGGCCTTGTGCCTAAAGTAGAAAGGATTATTATTGTTATTCTTGTTGTTGTTGTTGCTGTTATCGTTGTTGAGTCAAAACATATTTTGAAAATAAACCATGTAAAATTAAAGCTTGAACTTTTCAAAAACAGAATTAAGCTCAGATACTGAGTGGATACATTGAGAGTTGATACAGATTAACCAATCTCCAGTGAGATTAAAAAGCGAAAAAAAACCCAAAAAATAAACAACAAACCACAACAACAAAAACACAAACTTTTAGAAATATTGGATGAAGATTACAGAATTTTATCAAAATAAAATCCTTACAGCAATTGTTTACATTCCACATCTATCTTGTAACAGTAAAAATTAAATTTCTTTTTTGTCTGTCATTTCTTCTGCTCTCAACCAAACATACGAGAAAAGAGAAAAGAGACAAAAAGAACATGATGGGATGTTTACAAGTTATTGACATGACCAGGAGAGAAGATACTGTTGGGACGGATATGATACAATAATACATTCAAAGAAATAATGGTCTGAAAGGTAGAAAAGTGCATATCTTACTGCTGCTTAGATACATTTGGATAAAAATCACAAACAAATTCGGAGAAAGAATTCCGTTAATAAGATTATGATTTTTCAGAATCTTAAACTCATCTTTAGAGATGAAATTTTATTTAATATTTACAACTTCACTCTACTTTAGAACTGGTTTGATCACCGATTGTCGACGGTTGTTTTGTTGTTCCCAGATTTGTATAGAGTATCAGACAGGATTTCAACAAAGAACTTTTTACTTATAAAGAAAATAATAATAATAATAATAATAATAATAACCACTAGTCTCGTGTTTTGCGAGGATGTTTTGTTTCTGAGTGTGCTCGTAAGTATCATCACCACCACCACCACCACTATAACCACCACCACCACTATAACCACCACCATCACTATAACCACCACCATCACTATAACCACCATCGCCCCCCCCCCCCACCATCATCGCCACCACCACCACCACCAACGCCAACACCATCATCATCATCATTGATCCACCACCACCATCACCACCATCATCGCTCCCCCATCACACCACCACCACCATCATCATCATCATTGTCTTCACCATCATCATTGTCTTCGTTGTAGTCGTGTCATCATCATTGTTGTCATTGTCATCATCAATGTCATCGTCGTCGTCATCATCATCATCACCACCAACAACACCAACACCCTCAGTGACGTTCACCTAGAAACACCGTGCTATGTCAAGAGATGAGTGCATACACACACACACACACACTCACACACACTCACACGCACACACACACATGCACATGCATGCGCACACACAGAGACACACATACACGTATGGCTTAAATGCAATTGTAGAATTAAAAACAACTTGAAAGGAAAGGATACCCAAACTGTGAACAATTTTAAATTTAATTTTGACAAAATTTTGTCAAAACTTTTAAAGAAAACCTGTCTATTTTGAAAAACACAAATACAAATATCTGTTACAAGACAAGAACCATCATGGCTAAACGCA
>NC_142947.1:10570535-10573035 GCF_046866305.1 Octopus bimaculoides
CCTTAAAAAGAAGCACCAAAACTTTTTCCCTCCTTACCTCCCTCTCCATCCCCCCCCCCTCCCGTTCTGCCTACATGCTAGATGAACACGAAAGGTGTTAACCAGCCAGAATAAATACGAACTATATATCTGAAGAAAAACAGATTTCTTGCATATATGTAAAACAAAGAAATAAACACTGAGAATTCTTCAGATGAAGCCGTCCAAAATTTCACCTACATTAACCTGATCTGACAGTAGCAAGGTATGTTGGTTCACCTGCAATGGTCTCACTACACAACCCAATTAAAAATGTTGATGGAAGCATCTGTCATGTTTTTGGCAGTCGTTGAACTTATCCAATTTTTTGGACTTCATTTCATTTCTGTAGTTCTGCAATACTTACTTTCTCTCAGACAGTTTAGAGATAGAAGTTAGGTAGATTTTAATCTTAACCTAGCTAGCCCTGTCATATATATATATATGAATATATGTATGTATATATGTATGCATGTATGTATTAATATATCTATCTATCTGTCTGTCTGTCTGTCTGTCTATCTATCTATCTATCTATCTAACTATCTATCTGTCTATCTATCTATCTATACATACATACATACATATATACATATATTCCTATATATCATCATAAATATACAGGGATTAGCAATTGAGTTGCTTCTCCAACATACTGAAAATTTAGAAATAGCAGTCAAAGAACTACTGATTCTAAACTACAAATTTTTCTCTAAAACGGATGGCGATATTTATGGCACACATAGAACAAAAAACCGGAGGGAAAAGCGTAAACAAAACAAGTCTTTAGTTAATTGGATACGAATCGTTTCATGGTTAAGTGAATGAAAATTTCACTATTCCAATCTTCAGCCCAAATATTCTGATAAATTTGAAAGTGTCTCTAAAAAAATTCACGGTAATTTTTGGCCATGCGACACCAAAAATCAATGATAAGAAAGGCACTTACGAATTCATCGGCTAGCGAGTTCAGGCATCTCACCTCAAAGAAATCTATTCCATGTGCGTCACAAATAGTCCCGTATGAAAAGAAGTCCCGTGTGGAGGGATTACGGTTTAACCATCTAACTTAGAGATATCAAATATAAAATATACAAGAATAAGGGCAGGGAATCGTCAATTAATAATAGAATTAATAATTAACAATTTTGCCAAGTAGTTCAGTATGAAAAAAAACCTTTATCGGTAAAACTATTTATCATCATAAATATACAGGGATTAGCAATTGAGTTGCTTCTCCAACATACTGAAAATTTAGAAATAGCAGTCAAAGAACTACTGATTCTAAACTACAAATTTTTTTTGTTCTATGTGTGCCATAAATATCGCCATCCATTTTAGAGAAAAATTTGTAGTTTAGAATCAGTAGTTCTTTGACTGCTATTTCTAAATTTTCAGTATGTTGGAGAAGCAACTCAATTGCTAATCCCTGTATATTTATGATGATAAATAGTTTTACCGATAAAGGTTTTTTTCATACTGAACTACTTGGCAAAATTGTTAATTATTAATTCTATTATTAATTGACGATTCCCTGCCCTTATTCTTGTATATTTTATATTCCTATATATATATATATATATATATATATACACACACACACACACACATATATATACACACACACACACACACACACACATATATATATATACACACATATGCATATTTCACATAGGCATTGTGATACTAATAATCTGGTGTAGAACTCAATATACATATACTTCAGCCAAGTATGCAATGGTAATAGTAAACTTCATGTTTGAGGCTCTGATGAAGCTATAAGGTATTACTCCAGCATTCGACTACAAGTCCGCCACATTTTATAGAAGAAACAGCTGTAATCTAAAGAAGTCCATAAGATGATCATTTATTCCTTTATCATCTCTTTTTTCTCATATATTGGATTATCTCATAAATAATGTGGTCTTTTTCAATTGCATGAACTAAAACTCGGAGAGGGACAGGATAAACCATTTGCATCAACTTGCTATAAAAGCAGGTAGTAATTTTACCTTGTCCTTATTTTTAGTGAAAATTTTGAAGAACACAGTTCGAGTTTAACAGTTATTTTTTCAAAGCTATAATGGAAATTATTCTCTTGATGATTGAGAGGGACAAAGTCAGTTCCCTTGTCTCCCATTTTTGGGGTCTCTGAGATAGGTGGTAGGAAGGGAAGAAGGTGAGCGACAGAGTCAGTTGAATCAAGGGGGCTTGTATATGAACGATTCTTTAATTTATTGACCTCACACCTGCATCACCGCCATCGTCCAAGGCTTCTCACCTCACAAGTTGTCAATTTGAAGTTATCACAACATAAAGGGAGATAACTACATACTGCTAGACATTCCTGACACTCCAGTATCTTTCTTAATTAGTGTAAAATTAATTAAACATTGATACACCAGCAGAAGGCTATACCAATTATTTCGACTTTTTTTTTTGGTGATAATGGTGGTGGTGGTGGTGGTGGTGGTGGTGG
>NC_142947.1:10578035-10580535 GCF_046866305.1 Octopus bimaculoides
ATACATAAAAAAGTGATGGTTCAAGAAAGTTAGTTAAAATTGACGGTAACTTGAATAGTGCTAAATACATCCAGTTGCTGAAGGACAATTTGATACGAGACTTGGATGACGGTGAGATTTTTCAGCATGACAGAGCTCCATGCCAAAGATCGTGGGCAACACAACAGAGTTTGGCTGATGAAGATGTTACCGTTTTGAGAGATTGGCCAGCTCAGAGCCCTGACTTAAATATCATCGAGCAAATGTGAACAGAACTAAAGAGAAGTGTTTGTCAGAAGAATCCATGCAAACGTGAAGAGTTGTAGGAGTTAAGCCACAGAGTATGGCATCTCATACTTGTGAAGATGGCGAATGAGTTGTACGCATCTCTTCCCAGGTGCATTGAGGCAATTATTCAAGCTAAGGGAAGCTACACAGAATATTAACACTGTATAGTAACTTCTTGAAATGAAAATTATGTAAAAAATTTTCATTATAAACATTTTTTTCTGTTCAAAACACTGTATCTTGATTGGTTTATGTGAGGTGGCCGAAAACTTTTGCACGGCTATTTTTGGTGGTCTTCTTGCATTTTCCTTCCTTATTCAGAACCCCTGCTACAAAATATAATGATTAGGTATGGAAATGACTCCAACAGGGCCACTGTTTCGTCTTTAAAAAATGCCATGTGAAACATCCACTTATAAGTTGGCAATTAGTAGAAATTTACAATAGTTTAAAGTGGCTGAAGACTATTGCACAGTACTGTGTGTGTGTGTGTATGTATGTATATATATGGTGATTCATTTCTACATTTAAATATTGCATATTCTGACATTATAGAGCAAATGCAGTGACTCTTTGACCTCATATAATGGTTCACAACCTTTTCTATGTGCTGCATCCCTTAGAAATGTTTGATTAATTTTCATACCTTCAATAAAACCAATTTCATATTTGAAGATGAAAAAAGTCAATTTTCTTATAATTTTTATCTTATTATTTTTTAAAAATTGAACCAAATACAATATTGTGGAATACTAAAGTTTTTGGTGTGTTTAAAGAGAACAATGGTATTTTTGAAAGATTTTAAACACTAATTCAGGATACTGATTTTAATAAAGTATATATCGGGGGTGAGTATAAGAGTTGTAGGTAACACCTTTATATCACATGCTAACAGGATTGAAAAAAAAAAAAAAAAAAAAAAAAAAACAAACAAGTAGCTTCAATAACTTCTGTCTTTGATCTTCATAAGAAAGAAACAATTTTTATATTCTGGCTGAAACAACATTCTTGAAATTCAAGTAAATTGGTTCCTGATATAAAATCTATTGGATAGTCATATTAACCCTTTTGTTACCATATTTATTTTGAGATGCTCTGTGTTTCTTTCTATTAATTTCAAATATAACAAAGAATAAGTCCTGGGGCCGATTTGTTCGACTAAAGGCGGTGCTCCAGCACGGCCACACTCAAATGACTGAAACAAATAAAAGAGTACTGCTATCTCTAGCAGACGGATATCCACCACTGAGGATGAGCACAAAGAGCTTGAAACCATATGGTCTGGTGGTCTTGTCGCTGAAAGACAGTAGGGGTTCACTCCCATACTTGCAATATATATTGGGTGCAGACTGCATTGATTAAGCACCTAGAGGAGGCGTTCTCCTGGAGTTAAAACAGTAGTAATTCAGTTCCTATGGAACAGCTATACTGAAGTGGCAATAAGCATAATAAGACATGTCTTTTCATAAAACTGAGCTGGGGTCAGACTGAACATTGCCATGTTCTGGATGTGGCCCATGGGCCATATGTTCAATAGCTCTAATGTATACTTTATTGAGGTATATCCTAGGTTACAGTTCATGAACTAAACCATGGCATATAGACTACATAATATAGTTCGGTAATTCACATAATTCCACTTGAAGCAATGAAACTTGGCAAAATTAGTTTCTATTCCCACTTTCCGGTTGAGTGGTTTTTATCAGTGAAAGCCATCCATCTGTAAAATACCTGCTCTAAAAATCATGCAAATACTGAAATTTGAAGAAGCTATGATGATAGTATTGAAATCATTTAAAAGTAAAAGCGGTTTATGTGTGCATATGTATGCATTTATATATATGTGTGTGTGTGTATATAAATAAATGTGCGTGAGTGTAAATATGTGTTGTCTGTGTGTTTGTGTGTGAGTATGTATGTAAGTGGGTACATGTGTGTGTATATGTGTAAGTGTGTATACATGCACACACAAACTTACACACACATATATATATACATTTTATATATATGCATACACACACGCGCACACACATATGGATATGGATATATAGGTGTTCATATTTATACACATACATGTATGAGTATGTTTATGTATACAGACAGATACATATGCATACATTCATATGCGTATGTAAGATGGATGTGTATAGTTTTCATGTGCAAAAGTATTGAAGTGTTCATATATTTTCTACAAAGATTGTGTTGAGGTTAAAGTCTATCAGAGGAATATAGA
>NC_142947.1:10588035-10590535 GCF_046866305.1 Octopus bimaculoides
ACATATATATATATATATATGCATACATATAATACAATCTCATTCACAAGTATACAGTAGATGCACATACATCAACAAGATCACTTTGATAGAAAGAGTTTTCTATGGGGAGAAGAAGTCAATGATTGGTACAACTCAGCGCAGTTGAACCATTAAAGCTTGTTGTTCCATAAATTCTTTTGAAAGCCAAAATTGGAAGACATGGGGAATTATTTCACTGAGATTCCATTTACAGCATGATATCAATGATGATATATATGCAGGTTCTGCTAACAACTCATAAGACTATATGTATATATATATATATATATATATATATATATATATATATATATATATACTTTTATTCTTTTACTTGTTTCAGTCATTTCACTGTGGCCATGCTGGGGCACCACCTTGACGGGTTTTGAGTCAAACAAGTCGACCACAGGACTTACTTGTTAAGCCTTGTACTTATTGTATCAGTCTCTTTTGCTGAAATGCTAAGTTACAGGAAAGTAAACGCACCAATGCCAGTTGTTAGCGGTGATGGTGGGGGGGGGACAAACACAAAGACAAACATACATACACACACACACACACACACACACACACACACACACACACGCATACACGCACACACATATATATATATATACACACCTGATGCTAGCATGGAAGACGGATGTTAAACGACAATGATGATGATGATGATGATGACGATGATGGTAGTGACGGAGCTGCTGAATGTATACTGTTACTGCTAATGAAGATACTACTGTTTCATAATTGCTATTATTGTTGTTGTTGTTGTTGTTGTTTGGCTGAGCAGTCCTGATTGAGCAGATCAAAGGCAATCCGGCCTTGCCCATCGGGTCTTTTTTTTTGTGTTTGCATCATTGCCCTATTTATATTTTTTGTTTTAAGACACCATGGAGGGATCTGAGGGAGATTTGGTTACTAATTCTAGCAGGGTAAGCAGTCATGATGAAACTACCTCATTAGTAGGTGACGATGATGATGATTATGATGATCATGATGATGTTGATGATGAGGATGTTGATGATGACATTGATGATACAAATATCAATGACAATGATGGTGATGATGATGATGACGACAATGATGACATGAGCGTCAATGACAATGATGTTGATGAGTGTGACGATGATGGTGGTGGCAGAGTTGGTGGAGGTGTTGGGGATGACGAAGATGATTGTGTCGATGATAACAGTGATGACAACGATGATGAAGTTGATGACGAAGACGACGACGATGATGACGACGATGATGAGGATGATGATGATAACTTGTTGCACTGACAATGAAAATGACAACAACGATAATCATGACGACGATGACGACGGTCACAATGATGACGGCAATGATGATGACAACGATGACGATGACAATGATGATGACAATGATGACGATGACAACAATGGTAATGCTGCTGTTGATAATGATAACAATGACGCTAATGCGACAACGACGACGACGACAACGACAATGATGACGATGATGACGACGACGATGACGACGGAGACTATGATGACGACGACGATGATGACGGAGACTATGATGACGATGATGATGTTATTTATAAACTACTAAATGTCATTGTTGCAATTATGTTCAGTTCCTTCAGTACAAGACCATTTCGTTTCATGTTGTTCCACAACATTCAATTCACAAAACACTTTAAAGAACGTTAAGTAAGATAATCTTGTTGAGTAGATTTGTAAAGGTCTTCAGTAAACCAAAATTAACTTTTGGAAAAAAGAAAGAAAAAAAAATCATTTACTTTTAAAGTAACGTCATCAGGACATCTTGTTTTCAATTGAATATAATATTAAAAAGACTATCCAGAACTTGTCTATTCCTAGGAGAAAAAAAAAAAAAGCAGAACAAAAACCAAAATAAAAATAATAAAAAAATAAAAATCCGAACCAGTCTCAAAATTCTAAAGTGATAGAGAGGATGCATTAGTATATAGTAATAATAATAATAATAATAATAATAATAATAATAATAATAATGATAACAAGAGCACTCAGAGAGCGCAAGCCTTTGCCAAGGCAACACCAATGTCCTTTCAACGATTAACCTGAGGTGATTTTTAAAATGAGAATATCCGAAATAAATTCGACTGCTTTCATAAATGAGAATACTAAAAATGAACCTGACTGCTCTCAAAAATTAAGTAAAAAAACAGGAAAAATACCCCAGAATCCTTATCCAGCACTAAATCGATCCCAAAATCTAATCAGTTTGTGCCAGTCACAAGGCCAAACATCCCTGAAAGTTTCATCCGAATCCATCCAGTGCTTCTTAAGATATCTTGTCCATGGACAAACAAACAAAATAATAATAATAATAAAATAATAATGATGATGATGATGATGATGATGATGATGGTTTCAAATTTTGGTACAAGGCCAGCAATTTTGGGGGAGGAAGTAGAATAATAATAATAATAATAATAATAATAATAATAATAATAATAATAATAATAATAATG
>NC_142947.1:10593035-10598035 GCF_046866305.1 Octopus bimaculoides
GTTAGGGCAGTGGACTTGCGGTCATAAGATTGCAGTTTCAATTCCCAGACTGGGCGTTGTGAGTGTTTATTGAGCGAAAACACCTAAAGCTCCACAAGGCTCTGGCAGGGGGAAATGGTAAACCCTGTGGTACTCTATCACCACAACTTTTTCTCACTCTTTCTTCCTGTTTCTGTTGTACCTGTATTTCAAAGGGCCAGCCTTGTCACACCATCTGTCATGCTGAATCTCCCCTAGAACTACATTAAAGGTACACGTGTCTGTGGAGTACTCAGCCACTTGCACGTTAATTTCATGAGCAGGCTGTATTCTTAATGTAGTTCTCATGGAGATTCAGTGTGACACAGAATGGGACAAGGCTGGCCCTTTGAAATACAGGTACTACTCATTTTTATCAGCTGAGTGAACTGGAGCAACGTGAAATAAAGTGCCTTGCTCAAGGACATAACACACCAATGGGTATTGAACTCATGACTTCATGATCATGAGCTAAATACTCTAACCCCTCAACCACGTGCCTTTACTATATATACAGATATATGATATTATGGGATGGCAATCAACAATCTCCTCTTAATAGATGGTCTCAAATTGTATGTTGCAAATGGCAAACAACTGAAAAACGTGTTACATACTGCACACTGTTTATATAAGAAAACTGGCTCGATATTTTGTCCTGATATATGCATTGAAATTGTCTTGAAGACTGGAAAATTAATAAAACTTACTAGTATCATGTTAGCAAAAGAAACAGAGATAAAAGAATTAGACTAAACACAGACATAGGAATACTAAAGAATTCATGAACTTGTGTACAACACATACAAATGAAAGAAAAGGTTAGGAATGAATATTATAAATATTATAAGATGCATTAGATTAATACTTAAAGCAGAGCTAAATGTCAGAAATAAGGAAATAATTATCAATATTCTTGCTGTTTTAGTAATAAGTAATAGTTTTAATAATGTTGACTGGAGGCTAAGTAAATGAGCAAGATCAGAAAAACAAAACATATAATGACTTATTCTATGCAAGATTATATTTACCATGGCATAAGAAAGTAGAGGTCTTCTGCAGGAAGTCGGAAATTATTAAAAATATCAGGTGTGACTGTGTAGATATAGAGTTTAGCTTGTAAGTGTGTGGTTTCAGTAGGTGCTTTCTCCCACTGCATATCACCTTGGGAACAGTGTCTTCTACCACAGTCCTAGGATGATCAATGTCTCCTCATGTCTTCCCAGTGTTATTAGTACATGGAAACTGTATGGAAGCCTGCTATCTATCTATCTATCTATATATATATATATATATATACATATGTATAGAGATAGCAGTCAAAGCTTGACTCTAAAACCACATTAAATGTTCATACAACACTAGGAGAGAAGACAAAGAGACAAAATAAACTAGCAAAAAATTAATGCTAGTTTATTTTCTCTTTCTCTTCTCTCCTGGTGCTGTATGAATATTTGATGTGGTTTTAGAGTCAAGTTTTGACTGCTATCTCTAGCATGATGGCATCTTTTAGAGACCCTTAATTATAATTTTAATAATAATTATTACCTTTGAGGTTTTTATTCCCATGTTAGCCACCTGATAAAATCGGTATTTTAAATAATGATCTTATCGTTACATATATATATATATATATATATATATATATATATATATATATATATATAAAGCAATTAAGAGTATGAAGACCGGGAAAGCCCCCGGCCCATCAGGAATCACTGCAGAGATGCTCAAAATATCTGGCAGTGTTGGCTATAGCCTAGTCACCCGTATTACGAACCAGGTGATACACGAAGGAGTCATACCCTATGACTGGTGTAGCAGCATCATAGTCAACTGCTACAAAGGTAAAGGGGACGCTTTAGATACAAATAATTACAGAGGCATCAAGCTGTTAGATCAGGTTATGAAAGTTACAGAGAGGGTCATAGCCCAACTAATTAGGGAGCGAATCAATTTAGATGAGATGCAGTTTGGGTTCGTGCCAGGTAAAAGCACTACTGATGCCTTATTTCTAGTGAGACAGTTGCAAGAGAAATACCTAGCCAAGGATAAACCTCTGTACCTGGCTTTCGTTGACATGGAGAAAGCCTTTGACAGGGTCCCCCGATCCCTTATCTGGTGGTCAATGAGGAAACTTGGGATAGAAGAATGGCTAGTGAGAGCTGTGCGAGCCATGTACAGAGATGCGGCCAGTAAGGTGAGGGTTGGAAATGAGTACAGCAATGAATTCCGGGTAGAGGTAGGGGTCCACCAAGGTTCCGTCCTCAGCCCCCTATTATTTACCATAGTCCTCCAGGCAATCACAGAGGAGTTCAAGACAGGTTGCCCCTGGGAGCTCCTCTATGCTGATGACCTTGCCCTAATTGCGGAGTCACTATCAGAACTAGAGGAGAAGTTTCAGGTGTGGAAGCAAGGTCTAGAATTGAAGGGCCTTAGAGTCAACCTAGCTAAAACCAAAATCCTAATAAGTAGGAAGGTAGATAAAACACAAACCCCTTCAGGTAGATGGCCCTGCTCAGTATGTAGAAAAGGAGTAGGTAGTAACTCTATAAGATGTACCCGGTGCAAGCTATGGACACATAAGAGGTGCAGCAACATCAAAGGCAGGTTAACTAGCAAGTTAGTTTTTGTTTGTGGCAGATGTTCAGGTGCAATAAAGACTGCAAACAAACAGGAAGAAAAACTAGAGGTAGTCGATAGCTTCCGCTATCTGGGCGACCAAGTTAGTAGTGGGGGTGGGTGCGCTGAAAGTGTAGCTGCTAGAATAAGAATAGCCTGGGCAAAGTTTAGAGAGCTCTTACCCCTGCTGGCGACAAAGGGACTCTCACTCAGAGTAAAAGGCAGACTGTATGACGCATGCGTACGAACAACCATGCTACATGGCAGTGAAACATGGGCTGTAACTGCTGAGGACATACGTAAGCTCGCAAGGAATGAAGCCAGTATGCTCCGTTGGATGTGTAATGTCAATGTGAATACCCGTCAGAGTGTAAGTATCTTGAGAGAAAAGCTGAACATTAGAAGCATCAGTTGTGGCGTGCAAGAGAGACGATTGCGCTGGTATGGACATGTGGTGAGAATGGAGGAGGATAGCTGCGTGAAAAAGTGCCACACCCTAACAGTTGAGGGAACCCGTGGAAGAGGTAGGCCCAGGAAGACCTGGGCTGAGGTGATGAGGCAAGACCTTCGTACATTGGGCCTCACCGAGGCGATGACTACGGACCGAGACCTTTGGAAATGGGCTGTGCGTGAGAAGACCCGGCAAGCCAAGTAAGATCGTTGCCAGTGCCCCTGGACTGGTTCTTGTGCGGGTGGCACATGAGATGCACCATTTTGAGCGTGGCCGTTGCCAGTACCGCCTGACTGGCTCCTGTAGGATTTTCGAGCGAGATCGTTGCCAGTGCCCCTGGACTGGCTTGTGCGGGTGGCACATAAAAGACACCATTTCGAGCGTGGCCGTTTTCGTGCGGGTGACACGTAAAAGCACCCACTACACTCTCTGAGTGGTTGGCGTTAGGAAGGGCATCCAGCTGTAGAAACTCTGCCAAATCAGACTGGAGCCTGGTGTTGCCATCCGGTTTCACCAGTCCTCAGTCAAATCGTCCAACCCATGCTAGCATGGAAAGCGGACGTTAAACGATGATGATGATGATGATATATATATATATGTGTGTGTATATATATGTGTACATATATATATATATATATATGTGTGTATATATATATATATATATATATATATATATATGTGTGTACATATATATATATATGTGTGTATATATATATATATATATGTGTGTATATATATATATATATGTATGTATATATATATATATATATATATATATATATATATATATGTATGTATATATATATATATATATATATATATGTATGTATGTATATATATATATATATATATATATATATATGTATGTATATAACTGGAGCTCATTCGCTCCTACGAGCTCGTGAAACCGCACCTTGACCTCCTAGAAGGCATTATGAGAGACACGGACACAAAAATGGACAGTGAAGACCCTGCACACTGTGCTCAGGCTCAGGAGGACCAAACGAATCACCAAGACAAGGCAGATGCCACCAGTGCTGTAGCCACTGATGAGGGATGCAATGACCATGGTGAATACAGTCAACGCTGCACCACAAACGACAAAGACAGGAGAACAGACAAGAAGACGGTAAACACAAACAGGCTTCAAGCCCAAACATGTCACACAGAGAAAAAGAAAAAGAAAAAGAAACAGATCTGTAAATTCTACCTAAATGGTACCTGCTGGCACGGGGAAAAGGGACAAAACTGCAAATTTGCCCATCCCAAACACCACCAGCTAAACAAGGTAGATAACCACTTACAACAAAATAAGCGGGAGCGCAGAAAAGGGAGACCAGAAAGCTTAAATCTACGTACACATAATCCACCGAATACCAACAGGACTCACAAAGAGAGAAGTCCGTATATTCCTTCTGCTCCCAAAAAAAGGCTATATGCAGAGGCTGTACGAACTGCAGTAGCTGAGCAGCAAGCTTTTTTAAGCTTGGCCCAGAAAATGGTACAACAGTTAACATGGATGCAGAGGGTACAGAGTCAACGCCACACGAACCATTGTCCAAGACCACCACAGATGATGGATCAGGGATGGCCACCGCTAACACCAGGAACCCCTGCACAGATATCACACCCATATTCCTACTGAATATCCGGGGCCTATTACGAACAGGCGGCAAAGACAAGTTCCTATACTTGAAAGACCTAGTAACATGCAATCAAGCAATATGCATGGTGCTTACCGAAACGCATCTAACACCTAATATAGCAGATGCGGAGATAAATATACCAGAGTATGCCGTACTCCGAACAGACAGAAGGGATAGAAGTCATGGGGGAGTTGCAATGTACATCCGAGAAGATGTCACACCCCTACTACTACTATCACACTCAAACTCTGTATGTGATACTT
>NC_142947.1:10603035-10618035 GCF_046866305.1 Octopus bimaculoides
TGTGTTCTTGAGCAAGACACTTTGTTTCATGTTGATCCAGTTCACTCAGCTGTAGAAATGAGTTACAACATCACAGGTGACAAGTTGTATCGGCCTTTCCCTTTGCCTTGGATAACATGAAGAGAGGAGGCTGGTATGCATGGCTGACTGCTGGTCTTCCATAAACAACCTTGCCTAGACTTTCAATTTCCGTCTACCAAATCCATTCACAAGGTTTTGGTCAGCCTGAGGCTATGGTAGAAAACACTTGCCAAAGGTGCCACATAGTGGGACTGAACCCAGAACCATGTGGTTGGGAAGCCATGCCTGCACCTATATATAAATGCATACATTTATATATACAAACATTCGTCCATCAATCCACCTATCAATCTATTTATCTATCTACAACTTTGTGTTTACCTGTATAGATATCTATCTGCACATTTATCTCTCTGTCTCTGTATATCTTTTTGCCTGCCTACGCTTATCTACTCAAACGGAATACATATATGGGTTAAGTGAGTGTGTGTGTGTATGCAATTGTGTACAAACTGGGTAAATGTTATGGTTTAAGATTAATAATTCAAGGATAAAGACATTATGGGATTAAATTGGAAAGATTTGAAAATTAGAAATTAAAGATGAATTAAAAAATTCCAGTGTTAAGTATAACATTAATATATAAAAAAGAAACATTAACAGTAAAATTTAGAATTGAGGGATTAAGAATTTAAGAATTAAGAAATTAAAACAAACACATAAATGTAAATATAAATGAACGAATAATCAAATAAATGCAATGAAAAAGGGAATTGGGAAGAATTTGGGAGATTAGGATTGTGCAAAAGATGGATGATGGAACAAGGAAAAAATTATTTGTGTAGATCTAAATATATGGCAGAAGTAAAAGTTATTTTGTAAATGTGTTTTGGTTGGAAAGAAAGTTCTGTTACATTTCAAGATGGGAAAAAAACAACAACTTCTTTCGTCTAAATTGATATATTTAATCATGATAATATTTCCTCTCATTATTGATAACAATCCCATCTATTTAACACATTGTTGATCTCTTGAGCATAAAATTCTTCAGATTTTGGAGTTCACAATATAATTTTTTAACCTTTTCAAAATTGATAAACTGTTTTCCCTCTAAATAATATTGAAATGATCTCAAAAGATAATGGTCAGATGCAACAAGGTCTGGAGAGTAATGAGGATGAAAAACTTACATATTTAGTGCCATAATCTTTTCTCAAGTGACTTGGAGATGTGGTCTTGCATTATTATATAAGAATGACACCTCTTCACAATTGACCAATGATGGGTACCTTTTCTGTAAATTTTTGTGCAATACTTCCAACTGAAGACGATATTTCTCTCCATTTACTATTTTATTTTGGTGTAAAACATCATGACAGACAATATTGTTCAGATCCCAACGAATGCAGAACATATCTGTCTTCAGTTGTAGTCCTTGTTTGGGGATGTATTCTCCTTTTTCATTAGCTATTGTCATTTTCATTGGATAAGATAATAGAGAACTCTTCCTCACTTATGCTAATTTTACCCAGGAAAGATTCAGTAACACCTCTACTCTTCAGTGATGAGCAGAGAATAACTCTTTGATTAAATTGAGAAGCAAGTCAGATAATGAGAGGTCAACTAAGCAAGCTTAGAAAATTTTTCCTATTTCATGAAGGTGTTTTATAATTGAAGTGTGACTTGAATGGAACAGGTTTGCTAATCTTTATGCTGTTTGCTTTGGATTGGTGTTTTATAATTGAAGTGTGACTTGAATGGAACAGGTTTGCTAATCTTTATGCTGTTTGCTTTGGATTGGTGTTTTATAATTGAAGTGTGACTTGAATGGAACAGGTTTGCTAATCTTTATGCTGTTTGCTTTGGATTGGTGTTTTATAATTGAAGTGTGACTTGAATTGAACTGGTTTGCTAATCTTTATGCTGTTTGCTTTGGATTGGTGTTTTATAATTGAAGTGTGACTTGAATTGAACTGGTTTGCTAATCTTTATGCTGTTTGCTTTGGATTGGTGTTTTATAATTGAAGTGTGACTTGAATGGAACAGGTTTGCTAATCTTTATGCTGTTTGCTTTGGATTCATCATCATCATCATCATCGTTTAACGTCCGCTTTCCATGCTAGCATGGGTTGGACGATTTGACTGAGGACTGGTGAAACCGGATGGCAACACCAGGCTCCAGTCTGATTTGGCAGAGTTTCTACAGCTGGATGCCCTTCCTAACGCCAACCACTCAGAGAGTGTAGTGGGTGCTTTTACGTGTCACCCGCACGAAAACGGCCACGCTCGAAATGGTGTCTTTTATGTGCCACCCGCACAAGCCAGTCCAGGGGCACTGGCAACGATCTCGCTCGAAAATCCTACAGGAGCCAGTCAGGCGGTACTGGCAACGGCCACGCTCAAAATGGTGCATCTCATGTGCCAACTGCACAAGAACCAGTCCAGGGGCACTGGCAACGATCTTACTTGGCTTGCCGGGTCTTCTCACGCACAGCCCATTTCCAAAGGTCTCGGTCCGTAGTCATCGCCTCGGTGAGGCCCAATGTACGAAGGTCTTGCCTCACCACCTCAGCCCAGGTCTTCCTGGGCCTACCTCTTCCACGGGTTCCCTCAACTGTTAGGGTGTGGCACTTTTTCACGCAGCTATCCTCCTCCATTCTCACCACATGTCCATACCAGCGCAATCGTCTCTCTTGCACGCCACAACTGATGCTTCTAATGTTCAGCTTTTCTCTCAAGATACTTACACTCTGACGGGTATTCACATTGACATTACACATCCAACGGAGCATACTGGCTTCATTCCTTGCGAGCTTACGTATGTCCTCAGCAGTTACAGCCCATGTTTCACTGCCATGTAGCATGGTTGTTCGTACGCATGCGTCATACAGTCTGCCTTTTACTCTGAGTGAGAGTCCCTTTGTCGCCAGCAGGGGTAAGAGCTCTCTAAACTTTGCCCAGGCTATTCTTATTCTAGCAGCTACACTTTCAGCGCACCCACCCCCACTACTAACTTGGTCGCCCAGATAGTGGAAGCTATCGACTACCTCTAGTTTTTCACCCTGGAATGAGATAGAAGTTGTTTCCTGTTTGTTTGCAGTCTTTATTGCACCTGAACATCTGCCACAAACAAAAACTAACTTGCTAGTTAACCTGCCTTTGATGTTGCTGCACCTCTTATGTGTCCATAGCTTGCACCGGGTACATCTTATAGAGTTACTACCTACTCCTTTTCTACATACTGAGCAGGGATTGGTGTTTTATAATTGAAGTGTGACTTGAATTGAACTGGTTTGCTAATCTTTATGCTGTTTGCTTTGGATTGGTGTTTTATAATTGAAGTGTGACTTGAATTGAACTGGTTTGCTAATCTTTATGCTGTTTGCTTTGGATTGGTGTTTTATAATTGAAGTGTGACTTGAATGGAACAGGTTTGCTAATCTTTATGCTGTTTGCTTTGGATTGGTGTTTTATAATTGAAGTGTGACTTGAATGGAACAGGTTTGCTAATCTTTATGCTGTTTGCTTTGGATTGGTGTTTTATAATTGAAGTGTGACTTGAATGGAACAGGTTTGCTAATCTTTATGCTGTTTGCTTTGGATTGGTGTTTTATAATTGAAGTGTGACTTGAATTGAACTGGTTTGCTAATCTTTATGCTGTTTGCTTTGGATTGGTGTTTTATAATTGAAGTGTGACTTGAATGGAACAGGTTTGCTAATCTTTATGCTGTTTGCTTTGGATTGGTGTTTTATAATTGAAGTTTGACGAATGGAACAGGTTTGCTAATCTTTATGCTGTTTGCTTTGGATTGGTGTTTTATAATTGAAGTGTGACTTGAATTGAACTGGTTTGCTAATCTTTATGCTGTTTGCTTTGGATTGGTGTTTTATAATTGAAGTGTGACTTGAATTGAACTGGTTTGCTAATCTTTATGCTATTTGCTTTGGATTTTCTTCAACTATGGTTTGGAGAAGCTTGATATCAACAGAACTTGGCTGTCCAGAGTGAAGGGAATCGGCAAAAGAAAAATTTCCTGAGGAAAATTGGTCAGACATCTGGCATGTCGGGATACTTAAAGCTTCATTTCCAAAGACAACACAAACATTTCTTGCCACTTCCATTTCTGAAAAGCCCTTTTGAATTAGTACGACATGCAGTGTCTGATCTAAAATCATTTTAAAAGGGTAAAAATTGATATGAATTTAACCACTGTGGTATAAAATAATCTACAAAGAAAGAAAAAAGACAATAGAACATAAAAATTGAAGATTATTTTGCTGCAAATATTAAAAAAAAAATTCCCTCAATGTGGGCATGTCTAAAATGCATCTAGACTTTCTTTCTGATCAAATATAAATAAAAGTTTCTTTTAGCAGATGCAAAAATTGTTATAGGTAAATGTTATTTTAGTTGATATCATAGTTATTCTATAAAAAGATATTACATGGTATAAACATTTAATATTTAATACATTTGATAGTTCCATATCAATGGACAGCTTGTTTCTGTATCATGTATGTGTTTAATTCTAAGTGGTGGAAGAGGAGATAGTCAATCAATTATTCAACATATCATTCAAGTTGTCTTCACTTCAAAATTCAGACAATCAGATGGATAATAATACAAGGAAAAGATAAATTTTTTTTTTTTTTTGTAGAATGTTTTCATAAAATGACTTGTTTACTTTTTTAGTTTCGTATAAAATGTGATTTTGTAAAAAGCTTTTCTTCATTGAAGATTAATGTATATGAATTTGATAATCCAAGAAATTTAACCCTTTTCAGTCGGACCTAGCTCAAAACACTGAACAGTAGCTCTTTTTCGGATATGAAATTCTTTTTGTCAAGCATCATTAGCATCTTTGAGATCTGCTTGTGTAGAAATAATGTTTTCACAGACTGATCAATTTAATTTAATATTTTGGATGATCTCGTCTTTAACACTTTTGATACCAACCTGCTTGAGACTATGGTTTTGTACTACAACTTTCCTGTGTTAAAGCAGTATACATTAAAATCTTTCATGAAATTTCCATGGTAACTATATTGCAGATTTTGGTTTAATTTGTTAGCATTCAAATTATTCTGTACAATGTAATGCTTATTTATTCACATTGTTTCAAATTAATCATATATTATCCTGTAGTTTTGAGATTTTGATGAGGTGATTGCTTATTTTTAGAAGGACATTGTAGGGTAGATATGAAAGGTTGAATCTGGCTGGCTTGAACAGCTTGGCACCTGTGATGTTGCAACTCATTTCTACAGCTGAGTGATCTGGAGCAACATGAAATAAAGTGTCTTGCTCAAAAACACAACACGCAGCCTGGTCTGAGATTCAAACTCACAACCTCGCGATCGTAAGCTTGACGCTGTAACTGCTGGTGTGTTTACGGTCCTGTAACTTAGCGGTTCGGCAAAAAAGACCGATAGAATAAGTACTAGGCTTACAAAGAATAAGTCCCGGAGTCGATGTGCTTGACTAAAGGTGGTGCACCAGCATGGCAGCAATCAAATGACTTGAAACAAATAAAAAAAATAAAGGAACTAAATATATATATATATATATATATACACACACACACACATATATATGTAAATTTGTAAATATTTTTATTCATAAATATAAATATGTATATATGTGTATGAGTGTGTCTGTGTGTGTATATGCACACACACACACACACATGTGCATTTATATGTGTGTGTGTGTGTGTATCTTATCTTTTTGTAAAACTAGTTCATTAATTCTTAAATATTTGTTATGTCTGTGCTGAGTCTAATTCTCTTATCTCTTGCTTTAGCTAACATGATATTAGTAGTTTTTATAAGGTTTTTTTTTCTTTTTCTTTTTCCTTTCTTCAAGGTTGTCTTGATGTATTTTTCAAACCTGAATTTTACGCCAGTTTATTTCAAGTTTTATCAGTTGTTTGTCATATGTAGCATACAATTTGAAATCAGCCATTAAAAAGAGACTCTTGATTGTCATCCATAACATTATATAACTGTATCTAGACTAGCCTATTGAGCTTATCAAAGATGTTAACGTCAGTTAGAGATAAAATGAAGGGAGATAATCCTACTTGAATATTCTTTTAATTTACAAAGGATTTTGCTGTTATAGTTCTCTCTTTATTTTTTTGATATATCAAATTAGTTCTTATATTTGGTGCAGGCATGGCTGTGTGGTTAAGAACCTTGATTTTCAGTAATGTGGTTTAGGGTTCAGTCCCACTGCGGTCCATTCGGTAAGTGTCTTCTAGTCTAACCCATCAATGTCTTGAAAATGACTTTAGTAGGGAAAAATTGTGTGGGATCTCATTGTGTATGTATATATATATATATATATATATATATATATATATATATATATATATATATATATATTTCATAAGGTTCGAAAATTAATTAAGGTTGTTCATCATAATAAAAGAACAGAATCGTACAAGATTTAGATATACGAAACCAAAGTGTACGTATGCCGCTATATATATATATATATATATATATATATATATATATATATATACACATATAGATAGATATAGATATATACATGCACACACACACACACACATATATATATATTAACTATCTATTTATCTATCTGTCTATGTATCTTATATATACGTATGTATATATATATATATATATATATATATATATATATATATATATATATATATTTATATGTATGTATATACATATATTGATACATAAATATATACAATTTCAGCTTTCCAAATTAGATAATACAGTTCAATCCAAACCCAAACAGAAGGTTTGAAAGCATAAAAAAAGAAGGCAAGGGTTGGACTTTATTGAGTTTTTGACAATAAAACTAGAAGAGAGTTGAATAAGTTCCAAGAAAGGAAAGAATACTGGAGAAAGATCTGAGAAGGGACCAGCTATAACGAAAAAAAGAAAATGAATTATTTAATCAAAAGAAACAGAAACATAGATAAAAAATGTACTTTATTCCTTGACACATATTATGAGGAAAGGAATATGTTAGGCCATGACTGCGAATGGCTGGTGGACATCATATAGGTGGATAGAATCCAACTTCTTATTCAATATTCATAAGTCTTTTGTGTACGCACACACACACACACACACACGCATGCACACACACATGCATGCACTCAAACACATACACACACACACACGTACACACATATTGCTTAAAGAAAATACTTTTAGCCAAATTCAGTCATTTCTCTCCTCCTTCTCCTCCTACTCGTCATCTCTCCTTCTCCCTCCTCCGTCCCCTTCTTCCTCCTCTTCCTCCACCGCTTCTCTCCTCCTTCTTTCCCCCTCCACCTCCCTCTTTTCCTCCCCATCTGCTTCCTATTCCTCGACCACTACCACCACCACCACCATCACCATCACCACAACGATGATCACCACCACCACCACCACCACCACCACTACCACTGCCGCCACCACCTGAAAGAATGAAAGGCAAAGTAGACCTCGGTGGAATTTGAACTCGAAATGTAAAGGCAGACGAAATGTCACCAAACAATTTGCCCAGTGTGCCAACGTGTCTTATTTCTTTACTGCCCACAAGGGGCTACACACAAAGGGGACAAAGAAGGACAGACAAACGGATTAAGTCAATTATATCGACCCCAGAATTTGAACTCAGAACGTAAAGACAGACGAAATACCGCTAAGCATTTCGTCCGGTGTGCTAATGATTCTGCCAGCTCGCCGCTCTAATGACTATATATATAATGATTTCACATTTTGGCACAAGGCCAGCCATTTTGGAGGAGGGGGTAACTGAATCACATCGTAGACCTTGGAGGAATTTGAACTCAAAATGTAAAGCTGAACGAAGTGCCACCAAGCACTTTTCCCTGCGTGTTAGAGATTCTGCGAGCAGATTCACCAAAGGATACTTGCATGCAAGGTTTGATATTACATCATAATGAACATAAGCACCAAACAGGTGCATGGCATGAGAAGGATGCTGTGAAGCGAGGTGTGCATGCTCTTCTGGATTATGCATTGTTAGTGCAGAGGAAAAATGCAGTATAAATATGCACTGAGAAGTCAGCGTTAGCTGCATCAGTCTCAGTGTGCTACATGCAGGATTATACTGGTGCAGACTTGGAATGGATATGGAAGAAGACAGCTGGGTGAGGAAAAAAAATCTCAACAGATGTACAGCAGATAGAAGTGCAGGAGTGGTTGTATGGTAAGTAGCTTGCTTACCAACCACATGGTCCTGGGTTCAGTCCCACTGCACAGCACCTTGGGCAAGTGTCTTCTACTATAGCCACGGGCCGACCAAAACGTTGTGAGTGGATTTGGTAGACAGAAACTGAAAGAAGCCCGTCATATATATATATATATATATATATACATATAAGAGGGATGACAACTAAGTGGACATCTATTATGCTAGATGTAAGACCCAATATGGTCTGACCACTGGTTTTAAATTGATATTAATCAAATTAATATTCTATTTTTCACCCTTATTATTTAAATTTATATATGTATATATATATATATATATATATATATATATATATAAAACTTACTTGGAAAAGGATGCATGGCGTTCGATCATATAATAATATAAATAATATATAAATATATGCATATATCCATACATATATGTACATACCTACATCTATATATATACAGACATGCATATATGGGTACAGGACATCAAAAAAAAAAAAAAAACGTTAAACACAATGAGAAACAAAATCATAAAAACGAAAACACAATGACGATGATGACGATCATAATGATGGCAATGACAAATGACGATGACAAATGATGTCAATAGTAACGATAATGGTATTGAGGTGGAAGGGGAGAATGATGACAATGTCATCAATGATGGTGATGACAAAAGGAACAATAACGATGACGATCGTGTTCACCATCTTAACGATGATGATGATGGTGATGGTGATGGTGATGATGATGATGATAATAATGATGATGACGACGAGGATGAATGTGATTGCCGCATGACAACGACAATAATGATGACATTGACGATAACCGCGACAATGTTGAAAGATGATGACGACGATGATGATAATGACAACAATGCCGATGACGACGGTGATGATGATGGTGATGATGACGACAATGACGACGACGATGATGATGGTGATGATGATGATGATAATAATGATGACGATGACGAGGATGGATGAATGTGATTGTCGCATATATTATTACATTAAGGAACATATTTTACAAGGAATGGCTTCTTGATACAAATTGCATATTATTTGATAATAAACACAAGAGATTCAGAGAAAGAAGATAAACCTGTTTAAAAACTGCAAAAATGTGGTCAAACAATGTTTCATTCCAGCATTGAGATATTAAATTAGACAGGTAATCAAATTGGTAATTTAGCCTAATCTGTCTTTACGGAATGTTTCAAATATAAAAGAAAGAATAATAGAAGAACAAGAAGAAAAGACATCATGTTTCAGCCTCTTGCGAATAGTAATTTTGGTGAGAAAAAGCGTCGGTAAAATGTCTGGTAGTATGTAGTAATGAATCTTTATGTCCTGGGTTCAAATCCTGCCAAGGTCAGATTTTTTTCTTCATCCTTTTAAAAGACGGAGTTTGGTAAATAAAGTACCAGTCATATATCAGGGATCAATAAACAGTAAAGAGATGATTGGGTGCGGCTGTTTGGATGCGGATGATTTGATCTGGCTGACTGGACATTCATCCTGTTTTGGTGAAAGTACTTCTTGGCATGGAGGCAAACACACACATTGATTAAATTGTAAAGAGACTTTTTAAGCCCATAAGTTAATATCACATGACACTATACAGGCATGACAATCAATAATTTTAAGGAGAGTTATACACAGCATATGCACTCCTTCAGGTGTCTCCGGCTTGTAGTAAATACTGAATGCAAGAATTGCACCAAACAAAACAGCTGGAGGAGATGTCTTCCTGGGGTTAAATAGCAGTACTGTTGTCATTTAGAGGACAACCACATTAAAGCGGCCATAAACAATATATGCTGCAAAACAGGATTAAACCTGAAACCACAAAGTTAAGAAGCAAATGTCTTAACCACACAACTATCGTTGCACCTTTTCACAGCATACCTGTGCCTCCACAGTGGGATGGGTTGCAGATTGCTAATACACACCTGGCATAATTGAACCATTACTGAGACCTCCTCTACGTGACAGAAAACAGCAACTGGTTCCTCTTGCATAACTCTGACCATGGTATTCCAAAAGGCTTAAAAATGTTCCAATATTCTTAGACTCTCTTACCTTTACCTCAGTAGAATTACTCAGCCATTTATCCATGCTTTGTTGAATTTCTTAACTTTGGCATTCAAAATACTGACATTCTAGGCAATGGATAAAACCACAGAACAAATAAAATCTACAATGGAAATAGCCTTAATAAACATTTCATCAAAGGATTTCGATTATTTCCTATCTAGGAATTCATAAATAAATAAATATGCAAGGAGATATCCATATTGAACCAATTCTTTTACATTTAGAATACCTGATAAGATTCCTAATAACGATATAACAATATACATATATACATCATCCGATATTTCATTAGGTATTTATCTTATGTATCGATATCTTTAGTTCAGGTTGATTATTATATGAACAATATATAAATATATGCATGCATGCATATATGTATGCATATATGTATATATATGTGTGTGTGTGTGTATTCTTCATTGTAAGGGTTGAGTTTGTTCAGATTGATTTTATATATATATATATATATATATATATTTTTTTTATTTTTTTATATATATATATGTATACATGTATATATCAATGTGTGTATGTATATATATATATATATATATATATATATATATATATATATATACACACATATATACTGATACACACACACATACATATATACACATATATGTATATTTATAGTATATCATAATAAATCATAATCTTTTATATGCTCTCTTTCACCCCCCTCCCCAGATTCACCCCCACCACATGCCCTCCCCCCCACATGTAACAATAAGCCAATTCCCTCTCCACCCGTCCCACCATCTTTGCCACCACCACTACCATTTCTACCTGTTCTTTATTACAGATGACCTCTATGCTCAATGACCATTAAAAAATGAACATCTAGTTAGTGTTATACTAAAATTATATAAACTTTGATTCAGCTTTTGATGTCTGATGGAATAAATCAGGTTGGTTTCTTCCCCCCTGTTTGTTTTCCTGCTTTTCCCCAGCTGACACGTTACAGAACACAGAACTAAAATTATTCTTTGAAACCAGTATTCTTACCTTTAGCGTACCAAATATGTGATTTATAAAGTGTTTGTTTATTTTTAAACTCCTTAATAGTCTACTTGCTGTTAGCAGATGTCATGGTAGGATCGCTCTAATTAAGCTGTTTTGTAAGCAGGCATGGTTGTGTGGTAAGAGATTTGTCTCTCTCTCTCTCAAACACATCACTTTGGGTTCAGTCCCACTCTGTGGCACCTGGGTGGAAGTATGTCTGTGTGGGGGAAAAAAAAAGTTGTTTAGCAGAGAGCTAAAGGGATAAGACATACTATAGATTAGTGATTCTCAACTGAGATCCATATGAACTCTGGGAATCCTTACAAGATTTTGTGGGGGTCAAGGCAAGCAGAATGCTTTGCAAACAACTTGCATATGAAAGTGCTGCCAGCCGAAAGCTCTGCATACCGGAAGCCAACAAGTGTATGGGGTCATCAGGAAAGAATGTGTGCCATTTCAGGGCTTACCTCTTGACAGCATCAATGCACACCAATATGAGGCCCTGCTTGCTAGATCAACTGGTTATCAAATAATGCTCAATATTCTTCTTATGAGGCCACTGATATGAGGCCCCACTTGCTAGATCAACTAGTTATCAAATAATGCTCAATATTCTTGCTAGATCAACTGGTTATCAAATAAAGCTCAATATTCTTCTTATGAGGCTCCACTTGCTAGATCAACTGGCTATCAAATTCCCCTCCCTGGAATGTTGAAAATTCCTTGCTCCCCTTCCTACACTTCATCTCTCAAATCCCACTCACTGGAATATTGAACTCAAATCCCCCTCCCTTGAATGCTGAAGATTCCTTCCTCACCTTCCTCCCCCTCATCTCTCAAATCCCCTCTCTGGAATGTGGTACTCAAATCACCCTCTCTGGAATGTTGAACTCAAATCCTCTCTGGAATGTTGAAGATTTCTTCCTCCCCTTCATCTCTCTGCCTTCAGCAGCTATTTCTAGCAGGTTAAGTATCCACAAGGAGGCTCCCACATTGTGGCAATGTTTTTCGGTATAGTCATTGACAGTTGTACTTCAGTCTCCTAGAGGAGTTGTAGACAAGAATTGGTAAAAGGTTTGTGTTGGGGAAAATAAAAGAGAGAAGCGAATGCTGAGATGTGTCATGGCATGACATGAAGGAGGATAAAAGTTCCGAGAGGGGAAGACCTTCATTGGAGAAAAGAGGTGTTATAAGAAGGGCATGTCCATGTGCACACACACAAATGGATGTGTTTGTTTGGTTGTGGGTGTGGGTGTGTATACATGTGCGAGCGTATGTATGTGTGTATATGTGTGTTTGTGTGTGTATGCATGTGTGTACATGTATATATATATATATATATATATATATATATATAATGGATATATATATATATATATACACACACACACATCTATATATATATTTATATAAGTATATATACATATATATATATATGATGATATATATATATATATATATATATATATATATATATATATATGTATATGTGTGTGTGTACATCATCATCATCATTTAATGTTTATACCTATATATATATATATATATATATATATATATAAACACACACACACACACACACACACACACACACACACACACACACACACACACATGTGCAAGCAAACATACAGAAAAGCACATAATTATATAACTATAACTTTTTTTTCTTCTCAAAATACATCAGTGATGAGACTTGAAGCAAGAATCCACTAGATTGTGCCTTAACTAGATTTAGAAAGATATATAACTTAATATATATAGACTAATTGAATAAAAAAGCAATTCAACTTCTATGTATTAAAATAAATATATATTTTATTTTAATATATATTCCATGAATTGGTTATTTTCTTTATTCAGTTAGTCTATATTATATTAAATTATAAAATTATATTGCCCTAAACCTAGTTAAGGAACACTGTAATGGATTCCTGCCTTAAGTTGTATTCCTGATATCTTTCAAGAAATAATTATATCAATAGCTCTGAGTACAGCTGAAGTTGTATGTGTTGGCACACTATTTGGTTGTTATTCTACATAAGAAAATGAGGAATTTGGATTCTGTGAAATTTCAACCAAATTTTGGGAAACTCTTGGCTTATGGCATTGTTATAATGAGTGTACGCCGACACCTCAAAAATAAATAGACACTCCGCATTATACTGTTTTAGCCATAGGGACACTACCCGGAGCTTTTGATTGAAGGACCTTATCCAGAAATATTAATCTCAGCTTGTTGTCAGCTGTGTGTGAACTGAATAAATTTATGGGTCAGAAACTAGCCAATCAGATACTGAGAAGTAACCCATAATTCCACCCCCACCCCCCACATCTCCTCTACTACCATATCATCGATAATTTGTCACCTTTTTACTAGAACAACTGAAGCGGCAAAGAAGTTTCTGCATGGCTGCTCAATAAATCTATTATCAATGTCATCATCATCATCATCATCATCAATTTTTTTGTTTATTGAGGCTACTATTAGTTTCATGTTAAGGAAATCGACCCCAGGACTTATTCTTTGTAAGCCTAGTACTTATTCTATTGTTCTCTTTTGCCGAACCGCTAGTTACGGGGACATAAGCACACCAGCATCAGTTGTCAAGCGATGTTGGGGGGAGGGGCAAAAACAGACACACAAACACACACACACATATATATATATATATATATATACATGTACATATATACGACAAGCTTCTTTCAGTTTCCGTCTACCAAATCCACTCACAAGGCTTTGGTCGGCCCAAGGCTATAGTCTGCTGCCCTAACCACTGGGCCATTGTGCCTCCTAACCAATAACATTACATCACAGCAATTAGTGCTCCTGAATGATTAAGGAGTTAGATGGGTGCTGTTGAGGGAGCAAAAACTACCGTTATATGTCAAACACACCCTTTACCCATTTTTCATCTTTGGCCTCAAAAAAAAAAAAATGGTTGAGAACCCCTGCTTTAGATGTATGTATTGGTATGTATTGCAAGAATCAGCTTGGCTTCTTTCTCTAACATTTTACATACTTCAACCTGCACAATTTAATGTGTAAAAAACAAAATAGGAATTCTGAAAGAGGTCTTGTGAGGGTGGCATATAAAATACACCATTTTGAGCGTGGCCGTTGCCAGTACCGCCTGACTGGCCTTCATAGGATTTTCGAGCGAGATCGTTGCCAGTGCCCCTGGACTGGCTCTTGTGTGGGTGGCACATAAAATACACCATTTTGAGCATGGCCATTGCCAGTACCGCCTGACTGGCCTTCGTGCAGGTGACACGTAAAAGCACCCACTACACACTCTGAGTGGTTGGCGTTAGGAAGGGCATCCAGCTGTAGAAACTCTGCCAAATCAGATTGGAGCCTGGTGTTGCCATCCGGTTTCACCAGTCCTCAGTCAAATCGTCCAACCCATGCTAGCATGGAAAGCAGACATTAAACGATGATGATGATGTTTCTATAAAACTAGTTTTTAAAACATTGAATGGCTAAAGGGTTCTATCAGAATAAAACAGTAATCAAAGGGGGTCATAGATAAAAAAACGGTTGAGAAAACTTGATGTAGGGATTTCATTGCTGCTGTAACTGTTGCTTTTATCAGTACTAATGTTGGTGCTGTTGTTATTGTTGCTGCAGTTGTCGTCAGTATGGTTGTTTCTTGCTGCTGTTGAGCT
>NC_142947.1:10623035-10643035 GCF_046866305.1 Octopus bimaculoides
ACTTTATTTGTTTCTCTTCTTCAGTCTCCATTTCCACTTTCAGTCAGATTTGTTAGAGGCATCATATCTTTCTCTCTGCTGTTCTTCAATTTGGTTCACTTTTCAAATTTGGTCAGAGTAATTTCTGGCATCTTGTCTCCTTCTCTGTTCTGTTTCACTGGCTCTTTTTGACTTCTTTTCTTTGGAGTTCATAGAAGGCTTCATAGTACAAAAGCTTCTCTTTCTAGGAACCATGGTTGGAAACAACAAAAAAACTTTTTAAATTTTTATCTGATTTTCAAATTATAAATCTGGCCTTAATTTTTCTCTATAGCAATCTGTTGTCAAGTTTTTGAATGAATTGCAGACAAACACATGTGAATGCTTTATATTATTGAAGAGAGAGAAACCAAAACTTTGTAAATTATTTAACGTAGATTGATCACCCATCATTTTATGAGTTTAAAATTAAAACAAACTTTACACAGACTAAATTTTACTTATATATAAAGTCATAGAATATTTTTTTACAAAACAGTAAAGTGAATAATGCTATGAAAATAAAAATAGAAATCTATAATAGAAAATAACAAAAAGTATTTGAATTCTTAACTTTATGAAAACAGTAAAACTTTTGCATAAAATCTGTAAAAAATCTGTAAAAAACATTGAAGTTCAAATAAATCAATAACTTTATTTACACTATCATATCAATATGCCACTTTATGCAAATTTAAAATTTAAATTTAAAAGTTTCTGGCTCCTATAAAAATCTAATTCTCACAAAAATTTTTGTATTCTTAAAATCTTTCTGTTCATCATAAAATGTGTCCCTATAAAAAAATGTTCTGAACCCTATAAACATTTCAATCCCCTTAAAAAAAAATTTACATCTCCCTTTAAATATCAAAAAGTTTTTGAATTGCCATCTAAAATTTTTCTGCTCTTCCTAAACAAAATTGTGTCCTATCTATTAATTTTCTGCTCTTACTAAAAACTTTCTATTCGGACTAAAAATTTTGAGCACCTATTTAAAATCTCCTGCTCTCATTAAATAGTTTCTGTTCCTACTAAAAATTTTCTGCCCCTACTGAACATTTTATGCTTCTCCTAAAAATTCTGTGCCTCCGAAAAAATTTTCTGGCTTTCCTAAAAATCATGCATTACCTGTAAATAAAATGGTGACATGGGTAATAAAATTTCCTGAATTATCAGAAAAATATTATCAAGAATATATAAATATCACATTCATAGTATCTTTTATCTTTTACGTCTTTCAGTCATTGAACTGTGGCTCTGCTGGAGCACTGCCATGAAAGGTTGAGTTCAACAAATCAACTCCAGTGCTTATTTTTAAGTTTGCCACTTATTCTATTAATTTTTTTGCTGAACCACTAAGTCATGAGAACACGAACAAGACAACACCAGTTGTCAAGTGGTGGGGGTGACAAAACACACACACATACATTGACATTTAGCAGAGGCATCAAAGTGACTCAGGGGCTAAGAGTTTCGTGCATTAGCACTTATCAAAGTAATAAGCATCAATGCACAAAACTCTTGCCTCTTGAGTCACTCTGTAGCTCCTGAAAATATATATGCATGTACTCATGCTTTGAGTTCTAGTCTTTCCATTTGCATCACCAAACCAATAGCTATCTACCTAAGGTGGTGAGCTGGCAGAAACATTAGCACAAGGCGGTGAGCTGGCAGAATCGTTAGCATGCTGGGCGAAATGCTTAGCAGTATTTCGTCTGCCATTACGTTCTGAGTTCAAATTCCGCCGAGGTCGACTTTGCCTTTTAACCTTTCGGAGTTGATAAATTGAGTACCAGTTGTGTACTGGGGTCGATCTAATCGACTGGGCCCCTCCCCAAAAATTTCGGGCCTTGTGCCTAGATTAGAAAAGAATATCTATCTATCTGGAGGCATACTTAACTCTTTAGCATTCAGATTACTCTGTCAAATGTAATGCTTATTTATTCATGCATTACCTTGTAGCTTTGAGATTTCATTGATGCAACAGTTTATTTCTAGAATGGCATTGTAGGGTAGGAGTAAGAGCTCAGATCTATATACACAGAAAATTGAAGCAATGGAATTGTGAAAAAGAAATTTGTAATGATGATGGCAATGACGACAACAATGACGACAACAATGATGACGATGACGATGATGTTGATGATGATGATAATAATAATAATAATAAAAATAACAACAACAACAATAACAATATCTATCTGTCTGTCTGTCTGTCTGTTTGTCTATCTATCTATCTATCCATCTGTCTATCTATCTATCTGTCTATCTATCTCTCTCTCTCCCTGTCTCTCTCTTCCTCTCTCTCTCTCTCTCTATATATATATATATATATATACATATATATATATATATACACACACACACACACACACACACACACACACACATGCATGTGTGAATGTGTGTGCATGTGTGTGTGTGTCTGTGTATTGTGTGCGTATGCATATATGTATATATATATATATATATATATACTGATATAAAATATAATTGTTTGCCATCTTCTCAATCTGCCAACGTATCAGATTGACCATCAGCAGAAGTGAGCAAAAACTTGGTGTGAATCTGCTGTCATATTTATCTTAAATATGACAAACATACATCGACGGCTACATACTGCCAACATAAGTGTGTGTATTGACCACTTTTATGTTTTTTATAAGAAATGAAATGTAAACAGTAGCAACGCTCAGATGCACGCACACATACACACATGTACACACCAGCTTATGCACACACATATCAAAATGGATACATACACACCGATGCATATGCATAGGCAAAAATAAACGCATACATAGAGAGAGATACACACATGTACATATAGTTGTGGGATTGCATAGCTTGCTTTGCGACCATTTGGTTTTCAGTTCAGTTCCAATGTCCACCAGCTTCAGTAGGTGTCATCTACTCTACCCTTGGAGTGACTAATACTTTCTGAGAAAATTTTGGTAGAAGAGAACTTCATTTAATACATAACTATGTATCCAAATTTTTTTATTTTCTGTTTTAGATTTATCGTATTTTTTATTAGTTTTTTTTTTTTTTTCTGTTGGTTTGAAATAATAGAATTCCTAAATTCTTATTAGATGTTTCCAGACCTCCACAGTCTTACTTTCAAGAAGTGGCATCTGTGTTGTTGCTAATATACTGGTTGAATTTCTGTAGAATTTCCTTTTAAAGGTTCATTCTCAATGGCAGAAACAATAGAAATTTTGATAGAGAATGTATATAAACATCTCCAAAATATAGCCATCCACAATGCAGCAAGCTTATTAAAATAACTACTCCTGATATGCACAACTGAAGTGTTTGTTTGTTACTCACAAGGTATTTTATATAAACAATAGAAGAAATAGCCATGGGTTCATCATTAGGACCTATGTCTGCTGCATTCTACTTATCCACAGCAGAAAACAGAGTAGTACCTAAACATAAACACATGATATAGACAAGGTACATAGATAATATGATAGTTGTAATGGAGGCATACTTAACTCTTTAGCATTCAGATTACTCTGTCAAATGTAATGCTTATTTATTCATGCATTACCTTGTAGCTTTGAGATTTCATTGATGCAACAGTTTATTTCTAGAATGGCATTGTAGGGTAGGAGTAAGAGCTCAGATCTATATACACAGAAAATTGAAGCAATGGAATTGTGAAAAAGAAATTTGTAATGATGATGGCAATGACGACAACAATGACGACAACAATGACGACAACAATGATGACGATGACGATGATGTTGATGATGATGATAATAATAATAATAATAATAATAAAAATAACAACAACAACAATAACAATAATAATAACGATAACAAATTTTTACCACAAGGGCAACTTTGGGGAGGGGGATTAGTCAATTACATCAACCCCAGTGCATAACTGGCACTTATTTAATCGACCCTGAAAGGATGAAAGGCAAAGCCAACCTCGGTGGAATTTGAACTCAGAATGTAGCAACGGGTGAAATACCGCTAAGCATTTTGCCCGGCATGCTAACGATTCTGCCACCTCACCACCTTCGTAATAATAATAATAATAATAATAATAATATTAATAATAATAATAATGCATACAATGAGCTTCTCTGCCCTATGTGTATGGAAAACACTTGGCAAGAAATGGAAGAAAATTTGAAGAAAGAAGAAAAAAACATGATAATAATCATAATAATAATAATAATAATAATCACAACAATAATAATAATGATAATAATAATAACAACAACAACATCAGTAACAACAATAATAACAACAACAACATCAATAACAACAACAATAATAATAATAATAATAATAACAACAACAACAACAATAACAACAATAATAATAATAATAATAATAATAATAATAATTATGACAGTGATAATAAAACTGACAATATGTGAAAGAAACAAATAATAATGGACTACAAAATAGAGAATCTCTCAATAAACATTCGTTGTCAACTAGATCACCATTCTTGTCATCAAATTCAACATTCTGGTATCTGAAAGAAATCTTATATCTTTTTTTTTTTTTTTTTTGCCTTGCAAAAGCCCTCTACAAAACAATGCACAGCTGTCCATGAGACTCAGTTTTCTTTTTCTTGTTTTTTTTTTTTAATTTGCGTTGTTGAGTAGATGCTGGTGGTGGTCATCGTCGTCGTTTAAGAGTGTTAAAGTGTTTCTACTTGCCGTTTGTTTGCTGAGTTTGCAGAAAGATGGCTTTCTTGGAAAAGAAAAAGAATAAGTGGGAGATGGAGGAAGGGTCGGTCGGTCGGTCGGTCGGTCAGCCAGTCGGGTGGAGTGATGTAGGGGTGGGTGAGTGGGTGGGTGGACTTGGGTTGGGAAGTAGGGGTGGCGGTGGAGTACTGCTTCCACTTTGTAGGAAAGTGAAATTAATGCTCCACATTCACACATATTTACTCTCTCTCACACACACACACAACTGATGTTGGTGTGTTTATCTGTTTATGTTCTCATAACTTGGTGATTTGGCAAGGGAGACCAATAGAATAAGAACTAGGCTTACAAAGATAAGTCCTGGGGTTGATTTGTTCGACTAAAAGGCAGTGCTCCAGCATGGCCGCAGTCAAATAACTCAAACAAGTAAAAGAATAAAAGAATATATATATATTGTGTGTGAGAAGACCCAGCAAGCCAAGTAAGTTCGTTGCCAGTGCCCCTGGACTGGCTCTTGTGCGGGTGGCACATAAGATGCACCATTTTGAGCGTGGCCGTTGCCAGTACCGCCTGACTGGCTCCCGTAGGATTTTCGAGCGAGATCGTTGCCAGTGCCCCTGGACTGGCTTGTGCGGGTGGCACATAAAAGACACCATTTCGAGCGTGGCCGTTGCCAGTATCGCCTGACTGGCCTTCGTGCAGGTGACACGTAAAAGCACCTACTACACTCTCTGAGTGGTTGGCGTTAGGAAGGGCATCCAGCTGTAGAAACTCTGCCAAATTTAGATTGGAGCCTGGTGTTGCCATCCGGTTTCACCAGTTCTCAGTCAAATCGTCCAACCCATGCTAGCATGGAAAGCGGACGTTAAACGATGATGATGATGATCATGATGATGATATCGTCATCGTCAAAATGGTATCTCCATAATCTTCAGATTAAAACTATTCACATCAATCTGTTTGAAACCAATCCTGGTTCTAAGATAGAAAACCATTTATTTTAAAGTGCTTATATCTAACTTTAAGTATTCCATCATAATTCGGTGTAATATCTTTTTGTTAATTTAAATTCCAAATTACAGCTTAATAAAGAACGTGTCGTTTATTTTGCTTAATAATTGCAAATGTCTGATTATTTTCACTACTAACTATAATCCTCAGGTAGCATATTTCATTAAGTATATGGTTACAAATGGTTTTAGTGGAGGTGCAATGGCCCAGTGGTTAGGGCAGCGGACTCGCGGTTATAGGATCACGGTTTCGATTCACAGACCGGGTGTTGTGAGTGTTTATTGAGCAAAAACACCTAAAGCTCCAGGAGGCTCCAGCAGGGAATGGTGGCGAACCCTGCTGTACTCTTCCACCACAACTTTCTCTCTCTCTTACTTCCTGTTTCTGTTGTGCCTGTAATTCAAAGGGTCAGCCTTGTCACACTGTGTCATGCTGAATCTCCCCCGAGAACTACGTTAAGGGTACACGTGTCTGTGGAGTGCTCAGCCACTTGCACATTAATTTCACGAGCAGGCTGTTCTGTTGATTGGATCAACTGGAACCCTCGACGTCGTAAGCGACGGAGTGCCAACAACAACAAATGGTTTTAAAAGATCGAAATATAAATCTGCAACTAACTCTCTCTGGTGTTCTCACCTCAGTCGAATGTCATAGATATTATTCTATATTGTAGAATATAGCTTTGAACTGTAACTTTTCTCTTTATTTTCAGATTAACAGATGAAAAAAAAAAAATGTATACTGATCTGCAGTTCCTTTGATCCATTTGTCACTGCTTAGTCAAAGGTAACATCCATATCTACTATGTGTTGTTGATACAGTGAGGTTGTCGTCTTTATTCTTTCCATATTGTCTAACAATGCCAATGGTTTGAAAGTATATGATGAAACATTCAACAAAGAGTATTTATGGTAACACAAATATTAAGTTTTCATTAGCATTCAATATACAAAATATAGACAAAGATATTGTGCTAGTTGCTGAATATTCACCAACATTGGAAAGATCTAGAAGCTTGGAATGATGCATCTGTATAGCAACAACAAAACTAAAAGTTATTCCTATCAAGTATAAAATATAACGATTTCTTTTATTATTATTTTTTTTACTCTCCTATATCAAGCCATCACCAGAGACATGTCATGAAATTGTAAATGACATTAAATATTGTGAAATACATCAATTTATCACTGCCAGTATTCACATACTTAATGGAAACGGTTTTAGGTTGAAGCTGGCTGCTGTTTTAGGAATAAATCTACTGGGATACGAGACGTTTTGGCACAGCTGTTTTGCCGTTGCCTGTTTGGCGTTGCTGATTCGACTCTGATTTATTTGACATTAGATGTTTTCATGTTTCTCTTGCCTCTTTTGTTCTCGCTCTCTCTCTCTCCCCCTCTTGCTCTCCCTCCTCTTGCTCTCCCCCTCTTGCTCTCCCCCTCTCTCTCCAATTCTCTCTCCTTCCTCCTCTCTCTCATTCTGTTTATGTGTGTGATGTGAACATCTGGTTACGTTTGTATGTATGAATAATGTCTCTCTTTCTCTCCTCTCACTCACCTCTCCCTCTCTCTCTTTCTGTCTGCATGTATATATTTCTGCACATGTGTGTGTGTGTATGTTTGTGTGCATGCATGTGTGTGCATGATCACAAAAGCACAAATTTCATGTTGGCTCTTCCATCACAAAAGCACAAATTTCACGTTGGCTTTTTCATCACAAAAGCACAAATTTCACGTTTGCTCTTTGATCACAAAAGCACAAATTTCACAACTTGTAAAGTAAACACAGATACTATCTCGTATATCTTTTGTCAGTCTATATCAATGAAAAATATAAACACCAGGAAAAAAGACCTTTCTGTAAAATGAAGTGCTTTCAATTGAACTTATAGATACATTTTTTTAATCCTTTGTCATCAGAAATGCAATGAACCTGCGAATGACCCATCGGAAACATACAATCAACAACACTATCGCTCACAAATTGTGATATAAAAATAAAATAAAATGAAATAAATAAATCAATAAATAAATAATGCAATTACCAGATAGCTGAATTTTCAATAGACAGGTGATGTGTCATCCATATTCTAAGAGATATTGCATCGTTAGTGTTTGGCAATTATGTTCTCTAATAGGTGTTTTATTTCCATTCAAACAAGCTGTTTTTGTGGCTTGCTTGGAGAATAAGTCATTTCTTATTTTTGTGGCCTGCAGAAATGGCTGGAACATAGATTGATTCCTTAATGAGGCTGCTAACATTGGATTAAGTTGAACTCTTCTTGAACTCACATTCGCAGTTATGTTTCTTTGAGAGCTGATGTCCTGGCATGCGGTCACATGTTGTACTAATAAGCAGTCTACCACTGTTCATTCATCTGCATACAACTGGATAATCAGGTACAGTGTAGTTCAATAAGTGTTAGCATATTTCAATATTTCAAGCAATGAGAATTAACCTCCCCTGCACAAGAACCCTGCAATACTCCATTGTGCACATGTGCATTTGAGGCACAGGAAATGAGTTACAATATATACTCACGGATAGGTCGCACATTCTTTTACCAAAAATTTTGATAAAAATCCGGGGTGTGACCTATCTGCTCGACATCACAGGGATCTGAAGTAGACAGCAACATATCAGTAGACCAGGCATATACTCTGGGCCCGGGCTTTTCAGTTTTCAAGTTGTTATGGAAACGTTTTTGTGGAATCTGTTTACTAAAAAGTAGAAACTGGGAATCTGCGTGTTGGTCTTTTTGATAACATTGATTCACTCTGATTTTTAGTTTAAAAATTTTAATAATTTTAGAGTGGCTGTGTGGTAAGTAGCTTGCTTACCAACCACATGAGCCAATGTGCTGGAGGACTGCGCCATGCTCCAATGTCAGCTTCAGTATGGTTTCGACAGCTGGATGCTCTTCCTAACACCAACCACATTACAGAGTGCACCAGGTGCTCCCACCCCTCCACTTTTTTTTTTTTTTACATGGCACCAGCCACTTAGTGAAGTCACCAAGTAACTCGCAAGACTAAGACCCGACCACTTCGACCGAGAGACAGAGTAGTGGTACAGAAGGAGGTGGTTTTAAGCCAGGTGACAAGTGATTAAAACACGATAGAGAGAGACAGAAACAGGTGTCTTGCTGTAGGGGAGTCTATCATAATCAGATGCTGGAATGCTATTTCAGTGTTTTAATATTAAACAGAAATATGTACATTGTATATACAGTGATATATCTTCATCATCATCATCATCACCATCATCATCATCAACATCATCATCAGCGTTATCGTCATCATCAACACCACCACCACCATGACGACGACGACGACCATCATCATCATCTGTTATCGTCGTCATCGTCGTCATTATCATCATCATCATCATCATCATCACTCTGTGTTTTAACTGAAATGTTCCCGAGATTATTCATTCATTCATTCATTTATTCATGTATTGTATGGAAATAACTCTACCGCCAACTCTTCAAATCCAATTATCTATTGTAATCTATATATTCCACTTCTCTCTTTTTAGCATAGAAAGAGGGAAAGATAGAGAGAGAGAAAGAGAAAGAAGCGGCAAAGAAAGATGTGCACATGAGAGAGAGAGAGAGAGGGCAAAAGAAAGAGAAAGAAGGGGAAAGAGGCAAAGAGAGATGTGTGAATGAGGACATAAGAGAGAGAGGGAAGATAAAAGAAAAAGAGAGAGAGAGAGAGGGTGGAGAGAGAGAAACTACATATATGTAGTCATCCAATATGATTGCTAAAATAATTTAATTTCTCTCTCTCTATCTCTCTCACCCTCTCTCTCACCCTCTCTCTCTCTTTCTCTCTCTCTATCTATCTATCTTTCTCTCCCCGTCTCTCTTTCTCTCTCTTCCTTTCTCAACAAGCTAGCTACCTCCTCCATCTCAAGTCCTTAATTACAGCCCAATAAGACATAACAGGCCTAGTAAAACTGCAATAAGGGCCCGGAAGCATACTTCAAACTCATGCTTGTAGTAGCAAATGCGACAAGCAATACCCACCCCCCAAAAAAACTAACAAGGCATGCACAACAACAACATACTTGAGAAAGATAAAAACACATAAAAATAAGAAACAAAACTCCAGTCTCACTATTCTTTCCAGAAGTCTATGCAACCCAGCTACAACCCCTTCACCCATTCCCAAACACTATCATTGGGAGAAGCCTAGAAATCATGCGACACAGGCTGGTATAAAAACAATACAGATAACACACGAAAACATGCACAACAGTATTACAACTTATATCTATTTAGTTGATATCATGGTTCATTTGAGCACATTTTCTTGCAGTTAGGAACCATAAAATGTTTAATGTTTTTCCCTTCAGTGAGAGACAGTAACAAACTGCTTACTGTCAGTCATTTATCTGAAGAAATGAGTCTGAAGATTTGCTTCTCACTGAATTTCTTAACTTCATTCCTTGTTTTCTTGTTTCCTTGTATCTGTTCCTCTTGATTGCCTTATCTACTTCATTATTCTACCACTGTGTCACTCACTGCTTTGCTCCACACAAAACATCTCAGTGACTTACTGGAATTTCTTGTTGCCTTCTATGTTAAACTTTCTGACTCAGTGGTTCTTAACCAGCGTCCATATGACCATTGGGGGTCCATATAAGATTTTGTTGTTAAAATTTATGCTCAATAAATTGCTTACACTTCAATAATTCATAAAATATTTTAATTTTTATGCAATTCTTAATAAGAGGAGTGGCTGTGTTGTAAGTAGTTTGCTTACCAACCACATGGTTCTGGGTTCAGTCCCACTACGTGGCACCTTGGGCAAGTGTCTTCTACTATACCCTCAGGCCAACCAAAGCCTTGTGAGTGGATTTGGTAGACAGAAACTGAAAGAAGCCCATCATATATATATATATATATATATATATATATATATATATATATATATATATATATATGTATATATATATATGTATATCTATATATATATATATATATGTGTGTGTGTGTGTGTGTGTGTATGTATGTATGTATGTATGTATGTATATGATTGTGTATCTGTGTTTGTCCTCCCAACATCAATTGACAACTGATGCTGATGTGTTTATGTCGCCATAACTTAGCGGTTCTGCAAAAGAGACCCCAGTACATAATTGCTACTTAATTTATCAACCCTGAAAGGATGAAAGGTAAAATCGACCTCGGCAGGATTTGAACTCAGAACGTAAAGACAGATGAAATACTGCAAAGGATCTCGCGTGGCATGCTAACGATTCTGCCAGCTCATCGCCTTAAGTCGCGTGTAATATTGCAACTATAATATAGGGAGAATGTAATAGTTAGACAAAGAAATACAGTCAAAGACAAAAACGATGCAATGCCTTGGCTGCAACATCAGAGCCAAAGTTGAAATTACTATTTCACGATGTGATAAGGATTCGGATCTTTCTATAAAAGGTGATTGAGAAGTGAAAGTAATTGAATATGGCTGAAAATTGAAATCCGAATGGAAATAGCCATGCAAATGAATAACGAACTTCTTTCTTCCCCAGCAGATCCTTTTGAGTTTGCCAAACAAGCAAAGGCTGTAGGAAATGGAGAAAGAGTTAGAGAGAATGGAGAAAGAGAAAGAGTTAGAGAGTAAGGAAGACAGGAGGTAAGATAGAACAATAGATAGACTAACAGACAGACAGATAAATAATTATGTGCGTGTGTGTGTGTGTCATATGTGTATGCGTGTGTATATTTGTGTGTGTGCGTGTGTATGTGTGTAGGAATGGCTGTGTGGTTGATAAGGCTTTAGGTATAGTTCCACTGCATGGTGAAGGCATGAGTAACAGCTTTTTGTTATATTTCTACTGCTTTTAAATAAAGTATATATATATATATATATATATATATATATATATATATATATATATATATATATATATATATATATATACAAAATGGCTGATAGTTAGCAAGGTGAGACACACATAAGAAAGAAGAAAGCAAAGGACCACTGATGAGGTCACAGAAGTGTGGCGAAAGAATTCTGGCTGAAATAGGATTAATGTAATATAATGTAATATAAAGCTGAAGCAAATTAACACCAAATATACAGTGCGTGTGTTTTTATTGGCTAAACTGGCAATATGACCATCCCCAAGTACAACAACACACACATATATATATATATATATAGTTGAAATTTGCAGAAAAACAAAGGATGAAGACAGGTGTATAAACAACAAGCAGGTGTATTAGTTTGACACTCGAGAAAGATATATATATATATATATATATATATCTTCAATTATATATATATATATATATATATATATATATATATATATATCTTCAATTATATATATATATATATATATATATATATATATATATATATATATATATCTTCAATTGTAGAATTCACCTTACAAAGCCGACAATTGTTTCTATTCTATTAACATGTTTAGATATAGAAAATATCACTGAAATTAATATAATCGAAAATACATGTTAACACAACGTTTCCAAGGTGATCCAAGATTATATATATCACCTACATCATCATCATCATCTTTTAACGCCCATTTTCCATGCTGGCATTAACAATACATTGGTGGTTCTGGCAAACAACTGGCCAAAACGTTACTGTCAATTTCACACATGGATATTGCCACAAGACACAATTCAGTCATGTTAGTCAGAAGCACGTAGCCTTCTGGCCAGCATGTCCAGAAGATGACCAGTGTTGGCATGTCTATTGTCTATAGGCAATATTCAGAATGATATTGATGGCAACATTCTGACTAGTCATATGCCATAATGTTTGGTGATATAAAAATATATCCCGGCTTTATTACTTAAAATTGAGTGTTGCTTTTGTTTCTAATTTATAGACTTATTCTTTGTAAACCTACTACTTATTCTATTGGTCTCTTTTTGGAAAAAACTGCTAAGTTATGGGGACATAAACACACCACCATTGATTGTCAAGTGATGGTGGGGGGACAAACACAGACACAAAGACACACACACACGCACACATATATATGATGGGCTTCTTTCAGTTTCCGTCTACCAAATCCACTCACAAAGGTTTGGTCAGCCTGAGGATATAGCAGAAGACAATTGTGGTTGGGGAACAAGCTTCTTACTACTCAACTGCACCTCTGTCTATATGATGGGCTTCTTTCAGTTTCCATTTCCCAAATCCACTCAAGGGTTTCATCAGGTTGGGGTTATAGTAGAAGACTCTTGCTCAAGATGCTACACATTGGAACTGAACCCGGGAAGCAATTTTCTTACCTCACTGCCATCCTGTATATATATATATATATATATATATATATATATATATATATATATATATATATATGTGTATGTATGTATGTATGTATGTATATATGAATTATTAGTGGGTGAAGCAGATAGGGCAGTTTCCTAGTGCCTTTTAATGATATGGAAGCCCATAAGAAATACTTCAGAATATTTTGAAATTGAATTGATGTTAGTATGGCTGCATGCTTAAGAAGTGGCTTCACAATCATACAGTACCACTTTGGTGTTGTTCATAATGGTAATTTCCTTTGGCTAGTTGTCTTATAGAGATCCCTTACTTTGAATCTCGTATCAAGGAGGTCAGAGAAAGTCGAGAGAAAGGTGAAAGTCGCCAGTATGTTATTTGTCAGTTGAATCACAAAATGAATTTATTTCTGTTTGCTCTGATCTTGTTTTCAAAGACTTACTCTCCGGAAGATCAAAGACAAAATACTATTCAACAACAGTTGATGCCACACCTGATTCTTCACATGTTAAACAGGCAACATTTATCATACGTTTCCTTTAAAGAATAAATTGGTGAGTTAAAGATTAAAGTGACATTTCTATCTTTTGAAGACTGTCGTAAGAATGCAGGTTCTGAGATTGCAAACCGGATCTAAAGAAACATTGAAGAAAAATAGCATTCTCTTGGAAGATTTCGGTGGTCAAGGATCCAACAATGGTACTAATATAGCAAGCAACTATTTACAAGGGAGTACAAAGGATATCACATACTGAAACATTTTCTTCTTCTTTCCTCATCGTGTGGATGCTGTACGGTGAATTCGTGTGATCCCACATACGGCAGTGCTGTAGGGAAGCAGCTGCCATCTTTGGAACTGCTGGAAGTGTCTGATATTTTTTCCTCTACTGCAAAAAAGTTGTAGATTCTCTGACACATGATTGACAAACTATCAGTCATTGCATCACGTATCAACAACCAATGGTCAGTCATAATAGATTGTGTGAAATCTTTTGCATGAATGGCATCAAATTGTTCCTACAAGATATATATATATGCTGGTGGCATGTGAACAAAACATTGGACTGACTCCTGTGCAGGTGGCACATAAAAGACACCATTTGAGCATGGCCGTTGCCAGTGCCACCAGACTGGCCCTCGTGCCGGTGGCACATAAAAAACACCCACTACACTCTTGGAGTGGTTGGCATTAGGAAGGGCATCCAGCTGTAGAAACTCTGCCAGATCAGATTGGAGCCTGGTGTAGCTATCCGGTTCACCAGTCCCCAGTCAAATCGCCCAACCCAACATGGAAAGCGGACGTTAAATGATGATGATGATGATGATGAAAAGAGCGGTTCCAGTAAAAGACAACAATAGGATAAGTCTCTAACTTAAAAATAAAGAATAAGTTCTGGGGCTGATTCATTGAACCCCACCCAACATGGCCACAGTTCAATGACTGAAACATTTAAATAAATTAAATGAATTTTTTTTTTTTCTTTCAATGGAATCAAGGTTGCTATTTATTAGTCTGAAAATAACTGGCTTAGAGAATTGCAAGTAACATATTGAAAATTATATATTAATATTATTTATTTATTACTATTTCTCCAATATTAGTGCTTCATATAATTAATATTCATTAATATTCATGACATAGATTCTTCATAAATATTAAAAGAAATACAAATGCATGACAATATTTGCATATGTTAATTTCTTAATTAGGCCCTTGGCCACATACGCATTGAACTAGAGGGTGAGAAATGCTATACCAGGTTCATGTTTTATGCAATGATATTAGCATCATTATTTGTCACAACAATAGTGAAATATAAAACTAAAATGCATGAAGACTGCAGAATCAACTGAGCACCAGGTAACATGCTTTGCATTATGTGTTCCAGCTCAAAGGCAGTAAACTGACAGAATCATTAGGGCATCAGACAAAGTGTTTAGCATTATTATTATTATTATTATTATTATTATTATTATTATTATTATTATTATTATTATTATTATTATTATTATTATTATTATTATTATTATTATTATTATTATTATTATTATTATTATTATTATTATTAAGGTGGCAAGCTGGCAGAACCGTTAGCGTGCTGGACGAAATACCTTGCTGTATTTCACCCTTTGCTATTCTCTGAGTTCAAATTCCACCAAGGTCGATAAGTTAAGTATCAGTTATGCACTGGGGTCGATGTAATCAACTTAATCTCTTTGTCTGTCCTTGTTTGTCCATGTTTAGCCCCTTGTGGGCAACCAATAGAAACCAGTGGCATGGACTTGCTACCTAATGTGCTCAAGAGGACTGGAGGAATTGAAACTAAGCTTAGACAGTGATGAAAGAAATTGTTAAATTCTAACACAGGCAGAGAGTGTTACTATGTTGTAAGCATAGATTCTATAAATATGGCAGATGTAATGAACTGTGTTGTATTGATGAGCTGGCCAAGGGTTAAGTAACCTTTTTCTTTTTTTTTTGCTTCTTATATCCAGAGGCTTCATCAAATTAACAGAAACCTAATAAGGCTGCTTATTAAATAGAAGGAAAAGATTAATTACATTTATTATTATGATAATGTAATTATAAATTTTAAAGTGTTAAATAATTAGGCAGAGTGAACGTTTAAAACCATATTCCTCCTCCTCTTCCTCCTCTCCCTCTTCCTCCTCCTCTTCCTCATCATCATCATCCTCACCACCACCACCACCACCATCATCACCATCATCATCATCCAGAGCTATGTGATTGAGAAGCAAGCTTCTTACCACACAGCACACCTGCACCTATGAGCCATGCCAGCACCTGTGAGCCATGTCGCTAAGCATTTTGTCCAGCATGCTTATAGTTCTGCCAGTTGGCTGCCTTTATATGTCAGCTCAATAATGACAGTGATTTCATTAAATTCTTTGTTGCTTTCACAATTAATCGAACCAAAAGTAATGTAACAGAAATATGCTAACAAAAGATTTGTGATATTTGTTTTGACTCTTTCTATACTTGAACCGATATTACACAGAAAAAAGAGAGTGCGTCTGATATTTAGCTGCAGGGGTGATAACTCCAAACATGTTTCAATGCTGTTAGACCTCCTCAATGAAGCATAGTGTAACAGTTGCTTTCTTAACTCACACTCAACCATACGCTCATTATCAAACAATTAACAATCTGCTTCCATATCAAATTTCTTTTAAGTCAAGCTGACATTTAATCTCTTTTTCCTGCTCATTTGGTAGACTTAAAGTTGGATAAATCAATTACATTTCTGGTTTATAAAAGTATCAATTCACAGCTGACTAAAATTAGTGGTTTTAATTATTTCAACAATGCTCTCAAATTAACTCAATATCTCTGCTTCTTGAAAAGTTAGTAATCTCTTTTCTTCATGTCATGTTAACACAATCTATTTTTTACTCTTCATTCAACTGATTTTTTTTTCACCAATGCAGATCTCCATTAGTCTACTCAAATTGTCATATTTATTAAAACTGCTAATTTTGGCAAACTGTTAACTTTTCTATAGTCTGATCATTAAAATGCAGATGTATTCTTTTTGATATTTTACACAAAATGGTTATAGAGGTAGACCAGTTCAACACCAATATCTAGATACATTTTAGTGTGGTGTAAAAAGCAAAATATTAGTCAAATAACTGAAACAAGTAAAAGAATATATATATATATATATATATATATATATATATATATATATATATATATATATATATATATATATATATATAAGGATAAGATCATTATTTAAAATACCGATTTTATCAGGTGGCTAGCATGAGAATAAAAACCTCAAAAGTAATAATTATTATTAAAATTATAATTAAGGGTATCTAAGATATACTACCATGCTAGATATAGCAGCCAAAACTTGACTCTAAAACTACATTAAATGTTCATACAGCACCAGGAGAGAAGACAAAGAGACAAAATAAACTAGCCAAAAAATTACTGGATAATTCTAGATCCCGGATTTCTGGCTCTGCATAAGAAATGCTTTGCCTTCATCAGTGGAATACATACAGATAGCACATACATAGAAATAAATAAATATATATATACAGCATACGAATACTTACATATATGAAAGTATACATACATATATATGCATACAACCAGTTTAAAGTGGTAAAGTGGCTGAATGGAGGTAAAGTGGCTGAATGGAGGTAAAGTGGCTGAAGGGAGGTAAAGTGGCTGAGTTCCTTTCGAGCATTGGCCCTCATGGAGGCAAATTGAGCAGAGAATCTGCACCAAAAGCTTGGCGATACCTGCCACAAGGTTTACGTAAAGTTTGTGAAAAGTTTTCATCGTTTCTGACACAACTAAGAAAATCTTGTGCGACTGAAACCCGAGTCATTTTGGTCAGCTGAAAGTAGTTTTGGCATAAACTTGGCAGACACGCACCTCATACCCAATTCTTCAGTAATAACAGACTGAACTGAACTGTAACTAATCTGCACCTCCTCGAATAACTCATGGATGGTGATTCAATGATGATTTCCCCTTACAACTGCATACACATCTGAGATGTTTTTCTCAGTTCTGTTGGGGTCTCCCAGAATGTTCGTCAATATCGGCATTTTTTTGGCAATCTTGGAAACGTCTGCACCACTCGTACACTTGTGTGTGAGGCTCATACACTCCTCTCCATACATTTTCTGCAGCTTTGCACAGGCCTCTGAGCAGGTATTGCCATGACAACTTTCCCTGTCATGGTCAATGCGACAATCCCCTGCTACCCCCCTTCATTCCAAGCATTGCTGCAAACAGCAGAAGTGAGCTAGAACGTTAAAGCTTAATCCACATGCACAGTAAAGTTCAAGGTCAATCTGTGCCAAGCGGCTTCACTCTGTGTACTTTAGCTTCGTTACTATGGCAACAGTCCTGATATTTATTGATCAGACCTCGTATATAATAACAGACACATGTCATACAGAAAGGAAATATCAGTTACAAAACATATGAAACCCAGATGGATACAAATGAGATTTATTTGTCACAAGTTTGATACATGCAAGATAATATGGTAGGCAACTAGCTGAAACCGGAATAAAATATAAATCCAATTTCTAGTCATATGTATTTTTCTACATGACGGGATTCTGTAAAGGAACCAGCCAGCAGATAGCTTATTAGCAGAGTAATCGCTTCCTATCCACCCCACTGTTCCTACTAATCCGTATGTTGTTAATCCATATGAGAGCTTAGTCAAAGCAGTGTAATCAGATTATAGTAATCCAGATTAAACTTCTTTAGTAAGAATGGCATCCTCTTTTTTTATCTCTATTTTTATTTATTTGTTTGCGTATAAATTCTTTTTATCTATATTTTGTTCATCTTCTGTTTTATTCCATTCCAAAGGGTAAAATGTAATTGTGAATATATGAGATGTCACCAGATTTTAATCTGTATATATATATATACATATATATATATATATATATATATATATATATATATATTTTATATCCTTGTGAACTTTGGATATTTATAATTTAACGATGGGGAGGGGGGGGGGGGGTAAAAAAAGAATGTACTCACATGACGTATTTTGCGAGACTACAAAACGCCCTCTCAACGACTCCTACTGACCTCTTGTCGCTACTCTTTATAAAAGTTTGGTTAGGAAATTCTTCCAATCCTCCAGGGATGTCAATGACTCTTGCCACAACAATATATATTTATATATTTATGTACGTGTACACATACACACTTACACACACACACACACACACACACACACACACACACACACACACACAAATAAATACATAGATACATACGACCCGGCTTCTTTCAGTTTCTGTCCATCAAATCCATTCACAAGGCTTGAGACTTTAGTAAGAAGACACCTGCCCGAGGTGCCACACAGTGGGACTGAACCTGGAACCACATGGTCGGGAAGCAAGCTTTTTACTACTCAGCCATGCCTGCATCTATAAAAACACTTGTCAAAGGTCCATGCAGTGGAACTGAACCTGGAACCATGTGGTTGGGAAGCCTACTTCTGCTCATGATCAGAGATGCACATATCACCAGCCACCAAGGGACATGCTCATCTGGTTAAGGTCAAACAACTGACAAGCAAATCTGAGGTATTGAGCAGGATATTTGCTGAAGCCCATCTTTTATACCAAGACAAAACAATGTACATGATAGCACTTGCAACCAGTTAATATCAGAACTCATGAGAGCAACTGCCTGATGTATGTATGTATGTATGTATGTATGTATGAGTATATGTATGTATAAGTGTATGTATGCTTGTGTACTCTTGTCTTGATATAATATGATAGTGGTAAACAAGTGTTACTGTCACGCAAGTAATGTCATTCACTTCCAATATTTTGCAAATTACATGTCTGGTCAAGGTCTGGTCATAGAAAATCTGCTTCTGTCTGACCCATACGAGCATGGAAAATTGGACGTTAAATGATGATGATGATTCCAGTCAGTTGAGTTAATTGACTTTCCTTCAAACTGAGATTGTTAAACTCAACATTAAATAGCCTCATAAGGGTCAGAGGCCTAACTGGAACAGCAATGGGGCTGAAAGTAGATTTTAGTAATTCGTATAAGACTTAGACAACCCCCCCCCCCCCGAAAACAAATTGGTTCGACTTCCTTTTTATGATAATTAGACAGGATAATGTAATAAACATAATTACATAATTGGTATAATTGGTATGAATGGCATACCATAATCACAACAATGTGACCTCTGCAGCAAAATCCAGTTTCCTACTATTGATTTTGCCCTGCGTCTCTAAATAACTTATAATAGCATCTGTCTCAATAATTCTATTTTCCTACACCTTTATCTGACTAGCTTATATATATATATATATATATATATATATATATATATATATATATATATATATATATCGGTTTGGCATAGCGATACTAATAACTTCATTTTAGAATTCAATGTACATATGCTTTAGAGAAAAACACTAGTCAAGTACAGAGCATAATTAGAGGTTAAAAAAATGA
>NC_142947.1:10648035-10651658 GCF_046866305.1 Octopus bimaculoides
CATTGGAATTTCAACATCACACACTGTCTGATCCGAGAATTGAACTCACTATCCCATGAGTGTGAGCTCGACACTCTAACCACTGAGTCATGTGCCTTCACTGTATATATATGTGTTTGTGCACGTTTGTGTGCATGCATGTGTATGTGTGTGTGTGTTTGTGTTTCCTTATCTTCTCACATGATGGCCACAAAAGGAGAATCACTGCCGTACAAACAGTGTGGTCTTTCATTTCCAGTCTTCTATAAAGATATGTACAACCTCGGAGAAATATGGCCTTATTTGGAAACAAGTAGAGAGTTGGCAACTGGAAGAGCATCCGGCATAGAAAATTTGTCTTAACAAAAATTCCGCTTGGTCTATGCAAGCACAGAAAAGTTGACATTAAAGTGATGACGGCGATGACGATGATGATAATGATTACAATGATGATGCTGATGATGTAGGTGATGATGATAATGGCAATGATGACCATGATGGTGATGATGATAATGTTGATGATTATGATGATGGGGATGCTGATGATAGTAACGAGGATGATGCTAATGACAATGACGGTAAGAATAATGATGATAATGGTGATGGTAATGATGATGATGATGATGATGATGATGATGATGATGATAATGACAATGGCGACAACGATGGTTAATTAGATGAATAAAAAATGCATGAATATTATGTAATAGCTCTATTAGTTATCAAAATAACGAACATAACGAGTATTAAATATTGAAAGCATTAAGTATTGCATTGTCTCACTTTCTGAAAAATTAAAATCACTGTTGCTTTAATTATAAATGCAAATGAAAAAAATATCTACACACTTTAAATGTAAATGAAATAATATTTATCCATACAAAAATAACAAAGACAGAAAGAGCATTTTATATATTCATAAATGCATACATATTAAAAAAACAGAAACGAAAACACAAAACAAAAGGAAACTGTTAAAGCCCTTACCTTTATATGTTTCTGATAAAAAAAATTACACAAATCTCTCTTTTTTTGTGTGTGTCTGTTTTCTGAATCTGTAATGTCCAAATAAAATTTTTTTTTGTTATTTTAAGGCATAATAATGAAGTTAGAGGAGTGTGGGTTCGGGATTAAAAATTCATGCTTAAATGAATAAGTGTCAAAGAATCATTATTAATCAGAGACATTAAGGCAACGAGCAGGCAGAATCGTTAGCACGCTGGGCGAAATGCTTAGCGGTATTTTTGTTTGCTGCTACATTCTGAGTTCAAATTCCGCCAAGGTCGACTTTGTCTTTCATCCTTTCAAGGTCGATAAAATAAGTACCAGTTGAGCACTGGGGCTGATGTAATTGACAAGCCCGTTCCCCAAATTTCAGACCTTTTGCCTATGGTAGAAAAGATTATTAAAATAAACACTATATTATTTCCTCTCAATTTACTGAAGATGGTAAATACAGCCTATAAAGAAACAAAAGAATCAAAGACTTCATTTTTCTTTACACATTTAAGATTTTTGAAAGAAAAAACAATCGTTTGCCTGAGGATATAAAATACAAAACTTGAAAATAAAATAAAATAAGATATCAAAAAAAAAAGCATTTATTAAAATACAAAACAGGTTTTACATTATTTCTCTGCAAATAATCATCGGTTGAATGGTTCTAATTATTGAAATATTAAATGGGTAAAAAAAATTTACTAAAAATTGAACGCCTTTATGTAATGTTCTTCGATAAGATGGTGGTGCCCCAGTTGGGCCTGTATTTTTAGCTTGACTGGTGCCAGGCAACATAGAAGATTATTAAACTTATTAAAGTTCTCAGTAGTCCTGTATTACTTCTTGGAATCAAACCATTTCTCTTCAGATTATGTTTCTAAGGTATTAGAGAAAGCCATTATGTTATGCCTTTAATCTTTTATTGCTTGGCTGTTTTAGCCGTTGGACTGTGGCCATGCTGGGGCACCACCTTTAGTCGAGCAAATCGACCCCAGGGCTTATTCTTTGTAAGCCTAGTCCTTATTCTATCGGATCTCTTTTGCCAAACCGCTAAGTTACGGAGATGTAAACACACCAGCATTGGTTGTCAAGCGATGTTGTGGGGGGACAAACACAGACACGCAAACATATACACACACATACATACATATATACATACATACAGACACACGCACACACGCACACACGCACACACACACACACACACACACACACACACACATATATATATATATATATATATATATATGTGGGGGAGAATGTACGAAAAAACAACAACAGACGAGGACAGGTGGTGTAAATAACAAAAGGATGTATTAGTTTGACGCTCAGGAATACGGAAAGTCTTTGACATTTCGAGCTACGCTCTTCAACAGAAAGAATACGGAGACAAGGAGAAAAACACGGAGAGGTGAAGGAAAGTGAAGGAAAAAATAAAGATGATAAAGGTAATAAAGGTTTACAAAAGTGGAAAAGTTCAAAAGTTCAAAAGTTTTTTAGACGTCGTGGTATATTGAGGCGATTTCCAATCAGAAGATGGGTCCGTGGGTAGGAGAGGTGCAGCCGGAGGGTGTAAAGTTCAGAATCAAATACGATGGGCTTTTTTCAGTTTCCATCTGTCAAATCTGCCAAATTCACTAAAAAGGCTTTGGTCAGCCTGAGGCTATTGTAGAAGTCACTTGCTCAAAGTGCCACACAGTTTGATCGGATCAACTGGAACCCTTATCGACGTAACCGAATTAGTGCCAGTTTATGTTAGTATATACGTGTGAGTGTGTGTGTGTGTGTGTGAGCCAGTGTGTGAAAGCCTATGTGTGTGTTTGTGAGAGTGAGTTTATATTTCTTAAGTCTGTATGCTATTCATTTACTGGCTGTAAAAAACAATGGTTTTACTCACAGCATCAGTTGCTTGCTGTCTACCATAAAAACATGTCTGGGCTGTCTGTTGTTTGATAGAATGGGAGATTATAACCTCACTTGGAAATAGGAAGCAGATGACAATGATAATGACATCCAGCTACAAAAAAAAGAAAAAAACACTGCCCCAAAATACTCTTCTCTGACCCAGACAGGCACAGAAAAGAAGATGCTAAAACTATGATGATGCTGCTGCTAATGATGATGACAACAACGATGACGATAATGATGATGATGACGACAACAATGAAATACTTTTGCGCAATAAACTATTGATTACAAAAGGCACTAAACAGACAATTTACTGAATTAATAGTGTTGCATAAATGGGAGGAATTACATGTAAATGGTTGTTTCAGATTTTTACTCTTGGTGATCTTTATTTCTGTCGCAAAATTTTGCATACTGCACAGAAGTTGAATTTAACATCATTTCTATTATTTCTAATTAAATTTTCTGCTTTTTTCAGAAAGTGTTTACTTTATAGTAAAAGAAACATTTAGTGATATTTCATATCTATATCTATATCTATCTATTTATCTATCTATCTATCTACCTACCTACCTACCACATTTTATCAAGAACAGCAAATCACCACATCCTTCTGTCCTTTGTCATTCCTTAGTGTAGCCAACATACATACAAACATACATACATACATACATACATACATACATCCATACATACATACACACACACATACATACATACATATATATATAAGTATG
>NC_142947.1:10657158-10667158 GCF_046866305.1 Octopus bimaculoides
CTCTTCTTAGCTTCTAAATTATAATAATTAAATAAAAGACATTCCTTCGAATGTGTTGAACATTCTAAGTCTTGATTAAATGTCGAAATGTCTGAGCTGATTTTGCTGTTTAATAAGATTATAATTGTTCAGACTATTAACCTAATCTTTAGAGATGAAGCAATTTTCTTCAAAAAGAAAAAAAGAACAAAAACACAAAAAGAAACACAAGATTAGTTTACAATCTACACTACATTCCATCATAATGAACGCACTTGGAATGGTGATATATTGGGTTACCAGATAAGTTCTTTGGGGGTTTTTGTTTCCCCATTCATTTTAATCCATTCTAGTGTTATTTGAGTTCATAGTCATTGACATCGTCATCGTCGTCACCATCATCGTCGTCGTTATCGTCATTGTCGTAGTAGTCATCATCATGATCGTCGTCATCATCAAGTTGACCCAAGTTGCCTCCATGCTGGTCTTTAGCATGTTTATATATATATATATATATATATATATATATATATATATATATATATAAATAATACATGTAAATCAAAGTATGTGTGTGTACAATGACTAACGCATATATTTCCACAATTCTCAACCGATTTTCATCAAACTTTACACAAACATTATAAGTAGGAGAGTTTTAAAAAGAGTTTAAGTACTAGGATTTATTTGTTCAACTTAACCCTTCAAAGTTTTGCTCAGCTCAGGTCTATTGTTAAAAGCCATTTCCCCAAAATTCCACACAGAGGTATGGTGGGATGGAACTGAACCCAACAATCACAGGGGTCACATTGTGAACTTCTGAAACCACACACTGATCTTATTTGATTAAACACACTCAACACTGATGTCTAAAATCGATTTATATATTCATGCAAACAAATCGCCAAACAACAAAGGTTTTTATTCCTATGATCAGACTACGGAAAAACCAGCCATATTGCAAAGACAGTCAAATTAGAATATTGGTCACCGGATGGAAATGATTCTGTGAAAGGAAAGCAAGAACAACAGAGTTTTGGTAACATTAAACAAGCTTTGTGATTTAACCATATTTCTTGGTGGAAGAGACTAAAGTACTGGTGCTTAATTTGGTAAAGCATTCTGTGACCATTTAAAAGAAAATTTCTTTATTTTGTGATTAATGAAGGGAAAAATAGTATGGGAGAGTAAATAAATGGTGTTGGACAGAAATCCCATGGAAGCAAATTCTACTCTCTATTGCCTTTTTTTTTTTTTTAGTTATTTTTGCTTTTAATTTGTTTTTAAAAATCTGTTCATATCTTTTGTCTTTTTGTTGTTGGTTTTGTTGATTTATATGGATTGCGTTGTTTCGTAGTCATTCATTTAAATTCATTAAATTAGTGTTATTATTAATGTTGTTGTTATTGTTGTTATCATCATTATTATTATTATCATCGTTATTATTATTTTTATTATTATTATTATCATCATCATTGTTATTATTATTTTATTATTATTATCATCATCATCGTTATTATTATTTTATTATCATTATTATTATCATTATTATTATTATTATTATCATCATTATTATTAAGGTGGTGAGCATGCAGAATCATTAGCATTCAGGGCAAAATGCTTAGTGGCGTTTCATTCGTCATCAAATTCTGAGTTCAAATTCTGCTGAGTTCGATTTTACCATTCATCTTTTCAGCCACTTTCCCAATGAGTATTGCTGCCAAATTTGGTGAAAATCTGCTCAGCCGTTTTCCAGGAATTATGCAAACACACAGACAAACAAAGATGAGCAACTATATTACCCTACTTTCATTTACACGTGCAAGGTAAACATTTTGAATATTGTAGAAGTTTAATCAGTTTATTAACAGAAAAATCTTAAGTGAACCCCCAAGGGTCATGTGGAGTTCAGTTGAAAACCACTGGTGCCTGAGAAAACAAAAAAAAAAAAATGAGGAAACAAAAAAGATGGGGTGGTCGTGGGATGGAATGTATTTGATCATGGGACTGTTCAATCAGTGCCAACCTGTGAACTGAATAAGAGAAAAAAAGAAACGTTTAAAGCTAAAACTGTCCAAAGCTCTTTGTAATTACATTCACATCAAATGTCAGAAACGAGATAAATAATTAGTGACAAATTAGCTTTCCTCAGCCTAGACCATATGTCAGCAACTGAGTTGAAGATAATGTCCAAGGGACAGATAACGGAATTGGTTCCATTATAAATACTCATCAAGCTGTATGTTATTACCATTGTTGTTATTGCTTAGCTCCAGATCAACTCTGGTTGAGTATATCTATGGTCAATGTGTTCCAACCATGATCATCATATTTAAATCTTTTTTTTTTCTCCCCAGAGAATAAGTGCAGGTATGACTGCATGGTTAAGAACTTTGCTTCCTAGTCATATGGTTCTGAGTTCAGTCCCACTATATGGCACCTTGGGCAAGTATTGCCTGGAATTTAATTGATGATTTGGATTTTGTGAGGGTTGAGACAAAAAGAAAAGAAAAAGGATTGTCAATCCCTTAAACTAAATAGAATGTTTTGTGTTTCACCACTGCAGCAAAACATCTGTTCCTGGCCTTCTTTTTTACTTTTGGCTGCTCAACCCTTGGCACAAAGCAACATACCTCAGTATATTGCCCCTACATTCTATGAAGGGGCCTTGTTTTGTAAGTGATTTGATGACCCCACACACTAGTGATGGTGATATAGAAATAAAAGAAAAAGCGCCAAATACACTCTGTAGAGTGGTCGGCGTTAGGAAAGGCATCCAGCTGTAGAAACCTTGCCAAAGTAGACACTGGAGGAGACCAACACTGCCCTCAGGCCAATTGGATCTTGTTGATTCATCCAATCCATGACAGCATAGAACATGGATGTCGAAAGATGATGATGATGATGATGATACAGGAGCATCTGAAATCACATGTTTCATGAAATACGGCTTCAGGATAGAAATTTAGTTTTAGCAATAATTACGTAATAGACTTTGTAATTATGTAATAAAACGGAGATGAGGAACTTGCAATCTGTTGGAAACAAAAAAAAAAAAAACAAGTACAATGTTTAAGAGAAAAATCATTATAGAAGATTATATTTTTGTTGGTTTAATTTTCTTTAAAGCCTGTCATTTCATCACACAGTGAAGTTTAGGATAAAAAAAAACACCATTTGCATTTCTTCATTTACACGTTATTACTTGGGAAAAATTTAACATGTATTCTGGTTGAGAACAAATATTGTCTTCTTGTTATGTGATCCTCCATATATATATATATATATATATATATATATAACAAGCTTCTTTCAGTTTCCATCTACCAAATCCACTCACAAGGCTTTGGTCGGCCCAAGGCTATAGCAGAAGACACTTTCCCAAAGTTCCACACAGTGGGACTGAACCTAGAACCATGCGGTTGGGAAGCAAGCTTTTTATCACACAGCCATGCCTGCACCTAGTTACATATTTATGCTATAAAACCTTACGACCAATCACTGTTTTAATTTGAATTTAAACAAACTTAGCATGTTATCATTCAAACAATATGAAACAGGTTGGCATAACTTAATAATTTAGTGATTTTATAAAACTATTAAAATTAATGGAATTTGTCTCGAACTTCATACAATAAATCTTTCCTGGTTTAAAACTTATAAAGTATTGTAACTCTATTCTGGCTATTCTTCCTAATTTGATACTTTTGCTTGTGGGATTATTTATATATTCATGTACTTAGTTATTTAAAATTAAATTTTAGATTTTATGTATAATATTTTTATTAAATTTAAGTAATCTTAACCGACTTATTTTATTTGCCTTAATATATTATCATTTTCTAAGGTGGTGAACAGGCAGAATCGTTCATATGCCAAATAAAATAATGCTTCCCAGCATTTCATCTGCCTATATTCGAAGTTGAAATTCCATCGAGCTCATTGAATCGCAGGTAGAACTCATTTCTGCCAGATGAGCTGGCACATTCGTTAGCATGCCAGGTAAAATGCTTGGCAGCATATCATCCACCTCTATACATTCTAAGTTCAAATTCTGCCAAGGTAGACTTTACCTTTCATCTTTTTGGGGTCAACAAAATGAGCACCAGTCGAGCACTGGGGTTGACGTAATCAACTTACCCCGTCACCCAAAACTTCTAACCTTGAACCAAAATTTGCAACCAATTTACACATATGGTTGGTTATGCCTTTGTGTGAGTCACATATTCTTTCTTCTATAGACACAAGGCCTGAAATTTTGGGGGAGAGGACCAGTTGATTATATCGACCCCAGTAAACAACTGGTGCTTAATTTCTCAACCCTGAAAGGAAGAAAGGCAAAGACGACCTCAGCAGAATTTGAACTCAGAATGTAGCAGCAGACAAAATACAGCTAAGCATTCCACCCAGTGTGCTAACGATTCTGCCAGCTTGCCATCCTCATGAGTGAGTCACATATTACCAATTATATCTTTCTGGTCATCGTATCCTATTTTTCTTTCTCCACTTAATATCATTGCAATTGTAATTATAGTTTCACAATGGTTTAATGCATTCCTTTCTTTTATTTTGCTCAATCACTCTCTCTGCTAAATTTTTCTTTTTTTGTTTTTTTTCATTGGGAGTGGAGGATGTCTTAAATCTCTATACAAAAATCCTCTGCATAATTTATCTGTACACTAATTAGCTATATTTCTCTTAATTAACTTTACTGTATTCATTCTATTTATTTTAAAGTAATTAAACTATAGACATTCCTACATATTAAATTCAGGAAATAGATTGATGGCGCTAATCATATCTACCAGTATATCTTACTATCATAACTATGCTACACAATAAAATATAATTTAATACATCATCTCCTTTTGATTGAATCTGTTGATTACTTGAAAAGAATTGATGGAGTCATTTTCAAATTTGGCGCTGGTCTCTGTGATAAAGAATTCATGCTGTTATTCTGAATTTGGGCAGAGTTGGTAGATTAGATTTAAAAGAGGTTGAAGATAAAATATACACCATTCAATTTTTCTTATTATTTGTTCTATTCAATTATAATACTGTCTCTTTCCTACCTTCTTGTTTGAAGATTCCACTTTGGATATCAATCTTCCTCTGACAGTCTAGTTGCTCTATATACAATACTTTTTTATCAGTTGATCAATATGCTCAGCCAATTTTGGATTCCTGCTTTCAATGTTCATATGTTATTTTATATTTACGAGATGAGGAATTATGTACATTATTTACATTATTTACATTTGACGGATATTTGTCCTCATCTTGTTTGTTGTTAACACAACGTTTCGGCTGATATACCCTCCAGCCTTCATCAGGTGTCTTGGGGGGAATTTCGAACCTGGGTTCTCGTTCCTAAGGTATGTTTTGATGTTTTTATTATTATTATTATTATAATTCAGAGGCTGTGACATCATCATCATCATTATCGTTTAACGCCCACTTTCCATGCTAGCATGGAAAGTGGGCGTTAAATGATGATGATGATGTCATGGCCTGGAATCGAACTTGGAATCTTGAGGTTAGTAGCCTGCACTCTTAACCACTACGTCATATGTTGATGTAATCAACTGGTCCCCTCCCCACCAAATTTCAAGCTCTGGGCCTATAGTAAAAAGGATTATTATTATTACATGCACTTTAATTAAAAAAAAAAGAAATTATAATAATAATTAAAGCTGGATATTCAGAGGCAAATATCTTCACCCTACTTTTAAACAGTAGCTGCTGCAGAATTTTTTCCTTTTTTTTTTTGTGTGTTTTTTTTTATTGTTTGTAAAGTTGTTTTCTCCCCAAATGGAATGAGAAAAAATAAATACAACAAAAAATTATTTGGTGGTAAAAAAAAATTAATTAATGTCTATTTATTGGACCATTATCTCTTTTATATTACAGTAGTTAGTATTCCATTAAAAAGGTTTTTCTGTTGTCATAGTTGCATGCTTTATTCAACTGTAGTTATGTCTAATATAATAATACCCATTGTGTATTTGCATATATTTTTTTGTCTATTTTACTCTATTTTTTTTGTGGCCATAACTTTCATTAGATAACTATATGCAATAGAATTATATTACTTTTAATTTTAAAAAAATACATAATGGAAGGATAAATTATTGGAAAGAAAAAAATTAATAAATTAAAAAAGTTTATAATGAAAATTTTATCTTTTCCCCAAAAAATTAAATTAATTTTTCTAATTAAAAATTTTAAAATGCTTTAATGAAAATTTGTATTTCACTGAAACACAAATTAATAATTTTTTTTAAATTAAAAAAGTTTATAATGAAAATTTTGTGTTCTGAAGAAAAGTAGATTTAATTTTTCAAATTAAAAAGTTAAGAAAGTTAAAACAAAAAATAATGGTTAAAATTTTCAGTTTGCAGAAATGAAAATAATTTTTTGTGTTTAAAAATTTAAAAAGTAGTATTATAATGAAAATTTGTATTGTTTAAAAAGGGTTAAGTTAAATTTTTTGATTAAAAATTTAAAAGGTTACAATGAAAATTTGTACTCTTCTTGGAAGGACATTAATTTTCTAAATTTAAAAAAAAAAAGATGATGAAAGTTTTGTCTTTTTCACAGAAAGGAAAGTTAAATATTTGTGCATAAAACATGGCATATATTTCAATATATGTAATTGACAATGTTACTCTTAACTCACTTCCTTCTCTGCTTCTGTTTGTCTGTTTTTACATAGAAGGAACAACAAAGGAAAATTGCAATAAGATAAAATAATTATAAAATAAACCTATAATCATTGCAGTACTTCGGGATGGTAATTTTTTATTTATTTGCCAAATAAACACATGCATTATATATTCATTATTCACTTGTTTATTACTGTTTGTATTCTAATTCATGTCCATTGTCCAGAAATCTTTTGTCACACATCTGTGACCTCTACAGTGACATTTTATGTCTTCATGAGTACTCTTCCATTCTCCAATGAAATAAGCAGAGCAAGAGCACACACGAAGATGGAAAATGGTATTGAGGAGGTCACAGAGGTGTAACAAAAGATTTTCGGACAATGGACATGATTTGGAATAAAAACAGTACTAAATGAGTGAAGAATTAATATGTAGTGTGTGTGGTTACTTCCTCAGAAAGCCTACTGCTGTTAAATTGCTTGTTCTCCACTAATGATGATGACGATGATGAAGATGAGAGGAGGAGAAAGGATGATAATGATGATGATGGTGATGATGAGTAGGAGGAGGTGGATGAGGAGGAGGATAATGGTGATGATGATGAGGAGGAGAAGGATGATAATGATGATGGTGATGATGTTATTGGTCAACTAGTTGAAATAAATATGATTGTTGTAGATCTAACAACAGATATAAATGATTTGTTGGCCCTTGGCAGCGTGTGTATATGTGTGTGTGTGTGTGTGTGTGAATGCTGATTTGTTGTCCACAAGGGAAGTAATCTCTGTATGTTGACCAAGAATTGTGATGTAACACTACTGTGTCTTTTGGATATTTCTTTGGCTGGTCAGTTGAATATTTATTTCCTTGGACAGCTCAACCACCACTGACACCATCCCTACCACTACCACCACAACAACAACAACAACAACAACAAAAACAAGAATAACTACAACTACAACTACCTCAACTACCACCATCAGCACCGCTACCATCACCACAACATAAACAACAGCAGCAGTAGCAGCAGCAACAACCACCGCCACCACCACCACTACCACTAAAACAACAGCAGCAGTAACAACAACCACCACCACCACCACCACCAACACCACTAACACCACCACCACTAAAACAGCAGCAACATCAGCAGCAGTGGCAACACAACACTAGCAAATAAACTCTGACATCAACAACCATTAAGGGATCAGGATGTAATAAGCAAGGTGAAAGCCTACCAACCTATCGACCAGCGAGACAACCATTTAAGATATTAAGGAAAGTGCCATGATGAATTAAAACATCCTGAGACACCTGACATCAATTAAATAACATTAATTATTGAGAATTAATTAAAATTACATTAATTAAATCTTCTTGCCCTTCTAACTATGATGAAAGTTGATTTTAATTTTAGTATCTGTGGATACGAAGAATTATTATATACGTAAAACTAGAATTACATTACTGAACAACAATTCCTTGCCTTTGCTTTCTTTTAATATATATAGGTGCAGGAGTGGCTGTGTGGTAAGTAGCTTGCTTACCAACCACATGGTTCCGGCTTCAGTCCCACTGCAGATGCCACATGGATATTCTATTTCAGATAATACAAAAATAACCCAATGAGTACATCTGACAGTAAACTCATGGTATCAGTTTGAACATCACGAAATATTACATAAAGGATATAACGGAAATTACCAGCAGGGTATATTATATATGCTTCATTAATTATATCCTGCATTAGTTAATACTTATATTTATTAAACATGAAGGAACTACACGTGTTTCAGTATTGGAAGATTACAATATATATACATATGCACAACTGTATACCTATATATATAGGTATGGGAGAATTCACGAAAAAACAACATATGAAGACAGGTGGTGTAAACAACAAATGGATGTATTAGTATAATGCTCGGGAATAGAGAAAGTCTTTAATGTTTCGAGCCTATGCTCTTCAACAGAAAGGAACACAGAAAGAAATAAGGAGAGAAACAAGGAAAGAAAAAAAGGAGAGAAAAAATATGTGTAGTGGTCAGTGATCTATCATAAATACGTATATGCAATCGTCAGATTTACAATTATTCCAACACATCTTCAGGTTCTATTTCAAAATATTATATATCTAATTTTACATCCCTTTAAAAATAAGCAATACAATTAAGCATTAAAGATTAAAAATTAAAAATTAAGAATAAAAATTATACTTTGTAATATTAAGAATTAAAATTTATGAATTATTCATTATAAATATGAATTAGTATATCATCATCATCATCATCATCCATGTAAAATCAAGTATATGTCAAATACAGAATGTGAGATATAAGATTAAACATCAGAATAAAAATGTCTGTGTTTAAATGTGATATATAACAAGAAAATTCAAATACATATCCTCCATTTTTTTTACTGGAACTAAAATGGTGATTTGAGGAAGAAGATAGCAGGGAACTATGGGTATTTATAGGTGATTAGTAGCAAGGGAGGTAATTATACTATACATAGTTTTAATTTTAAATCATCCTTTATTATTTTCAAATTTACCAATATTGAGAGGTATATATAATTTGTCATTATATCATTTTAGTAATATTGCATTCATATATTTATTTTATTTAAATTATTGCATTATTTTTATTTATTTATTTATATATATATTTTTTTTTTATTTGTTTATATAGTTTTTATTTATTTATATAGTCAAGTGCTTTAGAAATAAAATTATGTGGTTATTTGATTCAGTGGTTGGGTTCAGTACTTCATTTTACTAAACGTAAAATTACTCCTGCATTTAACTCCTCGTTCATCATGTGTGTTTAGTAATTCATCACTAGACTGAAGTAGTTTCATAAATTCAGTTATGCATAATAAACACATTTTATTCCCAATATTATATATATAGGTGCAGGAGTGGCTGTGTGGTAAGTAGCTTGTTTACCAACAACATGGTCCCGGGTTCAGTCCCACTGCGTGGCACCTTGGGAAAGTGTCTTCTGCTATAGCCATGGGCTGACCAAAGCCTTGTGAGTGGATTTGGTAGATGGAAACTGAAAGAAGCCCGTTGTATATATATATATATACATATATATATATACATTTATATATATATATATATATATATATATATATATACATTTATATATATATATATATATATATATATATATACATTTATATATATATATATATATATATATATATATATACATTTATATATATATATATATATATATACATTTATATATATATATATATATATACATTTATATATATATATATATATATATATATATATATATATATATACATTTATATATATATATATATATATATAT